>NW_016824694.1:194567-251372 GCF_001698545.2 Rhinopithecus bieti | reverse complement strand
TCTTTCTTTCTTTCTTTCTTTCTTCCTTCCTTCCTTCCTTCATTCCTTCCTTCCTTCCTTCCTTCCTTCCTTCCTTCCTTCCTTCCTTCCTTCTTTTTGCAACAAGCTCTTGCTCTGTTTCCCAGGCTGTAGTGCAGTGTTCCAATCTTAGCTCACTGCAACCTGTCTCCCAGGTTCAAGCAATTCTCATGTGTCAGCCTCCCGCGTAGCTGGGATCACAGGCGTGTGCCACCACACCAGCTAAAGTTTTGTATTTTTAGTAGAGAAGAGGTTTTACCATGTTGGCTGGGCTGGTCTCCAAATCCTGTCCTCAAGTGATCCACTCATCTCGCCCTCCGAAACTGCTGGGATTACAGGCATGAGCCACCACACCTGGTCGGAATTTAAAGTCTAGTAGAACTTGGGAAGTGAAGCAATGTCATGTTTGCTTTGCTTCTATTTGCCTTTCCAGCACTCCCATTTCTCTTTTCAGCATCTTGATCCTACAATTGGGTTTGCTCATAGGGAATCCCACAGAGGTCTGCCCTCCTCAAGAAGTGCCTTATGCACTCCCCAGATCTGCCTGGCTCCCTCCCCTTCAATGGAAGCCTGCCTCTTCTTTTATTTATTTATTTTTTTAAAGACAGAGTCTCGCTCTGTTGCCAGGCTGGATTACAGTGGTGCTATCTCGGCTCGCTGCAACCTCCACCTCCCGGGTTCAAGCAATTCTCTTGCCTTAGTCTCCCAAGTAGCTGGGATTACAGGCACGCACCACCATGCCCAGCTAATTTTGTATTTTAGTAGAGACAGGGTTTCACCATGTTGGCCAGGATGGTCTTGATCTCCTGACCTCATGATCTGCCCACCTCGGCCTCCCAAAGTGCTGGAATTATAGGCGTGAGCCACCGTGCCTGGCTGCCTATTCTTAACTGGTGAGCTGTTGAGGAAAATATATTAGACTACATTTTTATTTCTGTAAAATAAAAAAATTGATCTAGATTTTATCCAAGACCTCTCCCTGCTCTAAAATCTTGTGATTCTGTGAGTCTCCTTTCAGGCGATAAAAACTACAGATGATAACTTTCCTGATAAAATTGTGCCATTTTCGCCATGCTTGTGGAATTATCCCTTTTGTTTGGTTAATCTCTCTCTCTCTCTCCCTTTTTGTAGTCACAGGACTATCATTTGAACCTAAAATAGTATTCTGCTTACAGCACATTTCACAGAAGGCAGTTCTGTCTCAGACCTGCTTTCTGGGTGTGTGGATTTCAAGTCCCTAATTGGGGCTGGTGGGCAGTTTGGTGGCAAGATGCTGGTGCACTTCCCACTCTTGGTCCAGGCGTTGCTTCATGGCCAGCTCTGCTATGTGATTTTCCACTTTCAGACTCAGCACGGACCACTGAATCCTCAATAGGATCACTTGTTAAAAGGTGGAATATTACTACATATGTTTTGATAGACTCAGTCCTTGCAGGCAGCAGCTCCATGTGAGAGCATGCTATGGACGAGAAAGAGGTAAATGAGTAGTATGATTTGTCCTGAAACCCACAGGCCTCTACTGAGATTAATTGTTGGCAAACTCTCCCCAAGATCCTTGACCATAAAGCACTCCAGGGAGTGCAAAGGATTACAGTCATTACCCATGTAGCAAGCTGAGCTAATTTTGCCTGGGTCTGACCCTTTGGTTCCAGAGAGTCTAGCTATTTCAATTCTGTCCCTTAGATGACACACCATAATGACGACATTGAGAGCGTGATCAGCTGCTCATCAGGTGCAGGACCCCAGCATTTCCTTTCCAGCACACAGATATTTCCCTGAAATTTAAAACGCCTTCTGAAACATGGGGCCTTCCATTCTTTGTTAGTGATCCCTGCTTTGTAACTGGTCAGTCGCCATAGCCAGAGTGTGGGAGGACAGATGACCTCAGTCACATGAATCTTGCAGTGAGTCCTGTGGAACCATAGAGTGACAGGTGCTAGACCCAGTACTCAGGCAGTGCAATGCTCTCTCGGAGGGGAATTAGGGGCCTGGAGGCAAATTACCTGCACAGGGAGCTCACTACATTTTGTTTTATTTTCCAGAGGGTTCCTCTTTGTTTCCGTATGACTGATAGACACCCACGGTCACACTGGATTATAGTATTGCTTTCTTCGTTACCAAGGCAGCTTTATTATTGAAACCTGGTGAAACATCTGCAGAAAAGAGTCATGATATGTTACTAAAAATCTCTAACGAAGGAAAATAAATTCTTCATAAAAGAGAAGTGATGATGATTTGGTTCAAGTTTTCTCAGCACTATGTATCGCTGTTTTGGTGATGCAGAACAGACTTGGGAAACGGGGAAGAATTGGGAATACTGTTTTTCAGTTACACTGTGGTTTCAGTGCACAGGTAAAAGGGGCGGGTGGAGGTTAGTTAGAAACTAAATTACTTTGGCAGTTCTGTTTAAGTAAGGGCCTGGCATTTCCCGAAGAGGAGGAGGAAGTGCTGATAGCTCCTAAAATCCTCCCCGCTTCCAGTGGTTAATCCTCAGGAACTATCCTTTGTGGAGGTCATTACTGCTACTATGAGATGGTAATTAAAAAAAAAAAAAGCAGACCCATTTCAAAGACAGCGTGAACAGTATAGAAGACTGTGGCCTGAGTGCTCACCCATCCAGATTATTCTGAGGAAATTTTTCCCATGCTAGTACCTTTTATAGTTCTTAATGGCAGAGAAACTGGGCATAAAGTAATATTCTTTTTTAGTTTCATTGATATATACTTAATGTGCAGAGTTTTGGTAAAGTTTGGAATATAGGATAAGAAAAGGGCTTTGTATGCAAAGTTTTAAGGCCTATAAACACTTTTAGTATCTTAATTGTACTTATATTTTATACATAGAAATCTGGATGGGTGATCACTCAGGCCACAGTGTTCTATACTGTACATGCTGTCTCTGAAATGGGCCTACTTTTTGTTTTTTAAATTACCATCTCACTGTAGCAGTAATGACCTCCATAAAGGATAGTTCCTGAGGATTAACCATCTTTTTTTTTTTAAACAATAATTTGTCTTCTTTTTCTACACAGAGTTGCCCTGCTTGGACTTGCTCACTCTATTACAAAGGCCTATTTTTAACACATATAGTTTAGTGTGGACTGGAAATCCTGATTCATTCATTCTCACCTTTAATCACTACCTAAGCATAGGTATTTGCTTTTTTGATGGTGCTCAGTGTTTGCTGTAGGAAAGGGTTAGTGACCAAATTTTAGTTCTAGGGTGCTATTAGGAGCCAGAAATCATTTTGAAAACAATAGTATGCTTAGCTTGTACCTCTGAGAAGTTTTTCACCACTCTGTAGGCATTCTCAAATGTAAAATAATAGCAACAGTAACATTTAGGGAGAACTTGCTATGCACCAGACAGTGCAGATCCTTTACATATACTGACACACTTAATTCTCAGAACTACCTGGTGGGATAAGTCCTATTGGCCTCCACTCAAGGGAAGGGCTGAATGGCTAGGGATTCAGTTCCACACATGAGCTAAGAGTCGAAGGAGGGCGTTGACTGATTCCGAACAGTGTGTGGTGGATGCCTTCTTGGATCTAGCTGCCCTGGTTGGAAACAGTGAAACATGTGGAAATTAAAGAGAAATAAGCTTGAAATGAGAGTATGGGAGGCTGTGTGGTCACGCCTGTGATGTGGTCCAGTATGGGCATCACCTTAGCAGTGAACAATTATCTCATAGGTGGTGGAGGAACTCTGCGATTATGAACCATGCTATGGTGCTAGTTGAATGGGGACCTTCCATTCTCCCCCTTTTCCTAGCTTTTGGAAGAACAACTGAGCCCTGAACTGAACTCTCAGAGCTCCTGGAATTCTTGCAAAATTCAGGGTTATGATGGGATACTATCTTTAGGAGAAAAATGCTAGATTCCTACTAGGGCAGATACTGTTTCCAGCAACTAACTGGAAAGATAAAAGAGGTATGCCAGTATTTATGCTAGACTCTGGAAGAGGATCTTATCTCTGTGAATATACAGTTCTGTGGGTCACTGCCTTGTCTGAAATCTCCAGTGACTTTCCATTACATACAATGTCCAACTCATTCCTTACATCAGCTTCCAACTTACCTCACCTCTAGTTCTTTTGGGGTTAACTTTGGATCTTTTGTTGGATCCAAGCAGTCTCATTTTTGTTTCCTAAATATGCTGTGCTTCCCACATGAAGCTTTGCTTATGATTTATTCTGTGGCCCTTGAGAGGAATAAGCCCTCTCCTCCCATTATGCACATTCTACCTTTCTTCACTGAGATGCCCATGCCCTCCATAAGGAGGATTTACCTTCTGAAAAGGTTGAATTGCAGGACTTAGCATTTCTTCTATGTCCACCACAGGGAAACTGTGACCAAAGGAAGGAAAGCCATGCATTGAATCAGAAGACCTGAATTTCAATCCTGGCTCGGCCGTTTTCTCACTGTGACCTTAGGCAAAATTTTCAAGTCACAGCTTCTTCATCTGTAACAGCCATCTCATAGGGTTAATGTGAGAATTAAATGTAAGGTAGGTGAGAATAAATATATAAACACCATATAATTATGCAGAGTATTTGTTCATAAAAATATGGATGACTGTCATGCCTGTAATCCCAGCACTTTGGGAGGCCGAGGTGGGCAAATCATGAGGTCAAGAGATCAAGACCATATTGGCCAACATGGTGAAACCCTGTCTCTACTAAAAATATAAAAATTAGCTGTGTGTAGTGGCATGTGCCTGTAGTCCCAGCTACTCAGGAGGCTGAGACAGGAGAATCGCTTGAACCCAGGAGGTGAAGGTTGCAGTGAGCCGAGATCGCACCACTGCATTCTAGCCTGTCAACAGAGCGAGACTCCATCTCAAAACAAACAAAAACATATGAATGACTATCACCACAACCATACTTTTCTAACCGTAGGAATATATGCCATTTTTGTACCTTAGTTAGGGAAAGCCAGAATATCCCATAATACGTAGACTTCATGTAAAACTTCTCTATTAAAATCATGATCTTCCTCCTGGATGTCATCTGCTTTTCTGTGTATCCTGGACTGTGTTGTTAATCATATCAGAGAGGTGCTATCTATCATAGTAGATACAGTTTTCTCACCCATGATCTCTTAACTTTTTAACCATGCTATATTTGTTATTTATTGCTCCATGGGTTGCTAATTTAAACTTAGTGGCTTAAATTAGTAATAATTGTTTATTATCTCTTTTGGTTTTGTGGGTCAAGCATTTAGGAGCATCTTGTGATGTTCTGGCCAGATGTCACGTGGGGCTGCCATCATCTGAAGGCTTGATATGGGGTGTGAGATCCACTTCCAAGGCAGCTTACTTATGTAACTGTTGGCCAGGGGCTCCAGTTCCTCTCGCCATGGGAATCTCCACGGATTGTTTGAGTCTCCTCATGGTAAAATAGCTGACTTTTCCTAAAGTGAATGAACTGAGATACTAAGACAAAAGCTGAAATGCTTCTTATGACCAAGTCTTAGAAGTCACAGATTGTCACTTTTGCCCTGTTGTACTGGTCACACAGGGGCAGTCTTGATGCTTTAGAAAAGAACTATAAAAGGGCATGAGTAAATGGAGGGGAGGATCATTGGAGGCCATTTTTGAGACTGAATACCCTAGTCCACCCTCTGGCCCCTAGTGATACATGTTCCTCCTACTTAAAAATATATACTTATCTCCTTCCTCAAGGCTACCAAGTCTCATGCCATTACAGTATCAGCTGAAAGTCCAAGATTGGATCACCTAAATCAGATCTGGGTATAGCTCCTTGAATATTGATCCTCTAGATCTGGAGACCTGTGAACTATGGAGACAAGTTATCTGTTCCTCATACAACCAGCACCCCTAAATTACAGGAAAGGTATATGGTAGTAGCATTCCACTTTCTTCAGAAAGGGAGAGAATAGGAGTCACACGGCAGTCACTGGTCCACGGCAGTTCTGAAATCCAACCAGGCACATGTTGCCAAGTGCTTAATTCAGGCTCAATCCTGCTGCCTTAGAGTGATTCTTTAACGTTCTTATCTCTGCTCTCTGAGTTCTTGGTTCTATCTTCTTTTTTATTTTTATTTATTTAATTTTTTTGAGATGGAGTCTTGCTCTGTTGCCTGGGCTGGAGTACAGTGGCATGATCTCGGCTCACTGCACCCTCCACCTCCTGGGTTCAAGTGATTCTCCTGCCTCAGCCTCCTGAGTAGCTGGGATTACAGGCATGCGCCACCACGCCCAGTTATTTTGTATTTTTAGTAGAGATAGGGCTTTACCACTTTGGCCAGGCTGGTCTCAAACTCCTGACCTCAGGTGATCCGCCCACCTCAGCCTCCCAAAGTGCTGGGATTACAGGCGTGAGCCACCATGCCCAGCCTGGTTCTATCTTCTGAGTCTTCCTTCCTTTCTCATTAGAAATGGCCTGTATCTGCAGATGAGAGGTTTTCTAAACCTGCTTCTTGCCCAGAGAGGTTTAGGGAACCAAAGCCTTCTCATTTTGTACTGTTTCAGTTCCGTTAAATCCAAGAAGATATAATTCTTTAAAACAATTTTGTATTTTAAAATGAACTAATTTATAGACCAGTCCATTAGATGAAAGTCACACATATACTTTTTTTTCCCAAGAGATACCCTCTTTACCATGATCTTCCTGCAAGGTGACTGAGAAAAATCCCCTTTAAGAGTCTGAGAGGGATTTTTTCTTTAAAGGAGTGAATTTGTTAGGCTTACTTTTGGAATCTTAGAAGGCCTTTTGTCTGACTGAATGGTTTTCTCAGGGGCTGTATTAGATCTTTCTGAGGTTTTAGCAAAGGATTCAATAGTTCTCCATTGGATTTGGTTTTTGCTCTGAAGTAATTTCTGAATTTGAGAATCTTGGAAGTGCTGAGAATGAGAAACAGTTTTATTTTTGAACTCAGCAAGTCCTGGATTCTTTACATCTAATTTTTTTCTTCATCTCATAATTCCTCTCACATTTTACTATAAGCAGCAAAAAGAAGCCAGGTGGCACTTTTAGCGCCTTGCCTGGAAATCTCCTGAGGCTTGATCATCTAGTCCATCGGGTACATGTTTTTACTTTGTCCATTACTATAAGCAACAATGCTACTAAATTTTCTGCCACTATATAAAAAGGAAACCATTTCCTCCAGCTTTTCATAACATTTTCTCACTATTTTCTTTGTAAAATAGACTTTATTTTTAGAGCAGTTTTAGGTTCACAGCAAAATTGGGTAGAAAGTTAAGATTTCCCATAGACTCACTGCTGCCACAAATCCACAGCTTCCCCGACTATCAACCTCCAGCACCAGAGTGGTACATTTGTTGCAGTCAGTGAACCTCCATTGACACATCATTATGACCCAAAATCCACAGTTTACATTAGGGCTCATTATTGGTGTTACACATTTTGCAGGTTTGGACAAATGTATAGTGGCATGTATCCACCATTATAGTATCATAAGGAGTACTTTCACTACCTTAAAAATTCTTTGTGCTCTGCCCATTCATCCCTCCTCTCCTCAGTGCCTGAAACCACTGATCTTTTTACTGTCACCATAGTTTTGCCTTTCCCAGAATGTCATATAGTTGGAATCACACAGTATGTAGCCCTTTCAGATTGGCTTCTTTCACTTAGTAATATGCATTTAAGGTTCCTCTATACCTTTTCATGGCTTGATAGTTTGTTTCTTTTTAGCACCGATTAATACTCTATTGTCTGAATGGGTCAAAGTTTAGTCACTTACTTTCTTTTAAACTCTCATTCAAAGCCTGCTTAAACTAAAGCACATCAGGCTTTTGCTAGCAGTTTCCTCGAAGTCCTTTAGGTGCTCACTGATTGTGTGTGTGTGTGTATCCCTTAATATATAAAAATCAATGCACACACATAGTATAAAAGGATTTATTTATTTTAGAGCTTTAACCTTGTGCAATTGTGGGAGCTGAGTACACAATTTGTATGAGGCTATTTCCCCGTCTGATAATGAAGCCCAAAGTTTGCAGGACAGGCAGTTGGGAAGGGAAGACACAAACTACTCTTGAAGACAGTCTGGCACTGAATCAATGTCTCCCTGACTCTATAGCATTTTCTTTCATTTTTTTTTTCCTCTTCTTTTCCTTTTTTTTTAGAGATGAGGTCTCACTCTGTGGTCCAGGCAGGAGTGCAGTGCAATCATAGCTTACTATAACCTTGAACTCCTTGGTTCAAGCTCTCCTCCCAGCTCAGCCCCCTGAGTAGCTGGGATTACAGATGTGAGCCACCATGCCTGGTGAGCCTAGCATTTTAAACATTTGGATGAATTCCCTTGGGCCTGGTGCTGCACACACTGCCATATCTAGGGTTAGCTCTGTGGGTTTCCAGGAAGATCTCAAGACTATGCCATGTGCATTTCTGTTTTGGTAAGAAAAAACATAGTTGAATAAATGCGTATCTAGACCATTGATGAGATGGTGAAGACATGAGGAAAGGAAGTTTAAACCTTGCCAATTTGGTGCACCCATCAGGAAATTACTTTGCTGTGTGCTCTTTCATGTGTGTGACAGTTAATATCGGCTCCCTTATCTTGCACTCTCTTGATGTTTAGACATGTGGTATTCTAAAAGTGCTACATCTGTATGGGGGAAATTTCCATACTTCAAAAATTTTATTTTCCTAATCTTTAAGTGTGGGCAATAATTTACAGATATGATAAACATAAATATTTTCATTATATCTAAGGTTCTCATCCATATTTGAGTCTCTTGTTTCCCTGACAGTAAATTCTCATGGAAGTGAGCATGGGGCCACAGACAGGTATAATAAGCTTAAGAGTAGTTTCACTTCCTAATGAAAAGAGCTCTAGGCCCAGGAGTTAGAAGACTCCTCAGGTCTAGCCTCAGCTCTGCCATTAACATGCTGTAAGGGTTGAGCGAATTACTTAAATTATCTGTTTTCAGTTTTCTGTATTGTGAAACAAAGGGGATGAATGAGGTAATTCCAAAGGTACTAAGTCTAAAATTCAAAGGCAAATATAATGGGAAATACAGGTTTATTAAGTAGTAGAACTGAAGTCATTATTCTGGAAAGTAATACAGAGTCATTAAACTGAAAAAAAATTTGAAAAAAAGATTTGAAAATAGATTAAATGACCTATTATGGCTTTAAAACTTTTATCAGAGGCTTACAGGATAAACTAATCTTCTAGCTGGCTTTAAGTGAATTGAAATTTTTGAGGAAGGTGAGAGGGCTAGCTGCAAGACTGCACCCTGGCATACCAATCTGTTTAACGTATTTCTTCTCAAGGGCCAATGTCAACAATCAAACGTATCCAAATAAAGCCATTGAGTCAAAGTTTCAATACGTAAGTGACTGTGGCAAGTTGAGTTTTAATGGTGGAATTTGATAAAGCATCTAGATTACTTATTACCTTCATCAACTGAAACAATTATAAATACTCTGAAAAGATTTTATATGGAATGTACTCCATGAAGACATCCCTTTGGAATTTGGTTACGTCTTTTAGTGATGATAATTGCATGAAACAATTTGTAGCCTGATTTCTTCAGTATCAAGCATTGAAAATTTATAATACTTCTTCTGAAGTAAACCATATTATTGGTGTTCAAGGGAAGATGATGAATTAAAAATAGATTTTTTTCACAAACAAAAGTAAAGATTTATAAGCAAAACTTAGATTAAGAAACTTTCTTTTAACTTCTAATATCTTAAATAGTAAGAAGAAAGAGAAACCTGAAACAATCAAACCTAGAAGGAGAGCTGTGGGCTTTTAGGCCTTTGGTGATGCAACTGGGCCAGCTCTTGAAAAACTATGAATAAAGGTTGTTTTTGATGCACTCCCCATTTTCCTTTCATTCCTATCTCAACAGTTTAATAAGGATCTGCCAAATGTAAGGAACAGTGATATATGCTGGCACTTATTCTCTATCCCTTTGTGTTTTTCAACCAGGACACGAATACATGTAATGAAAGTTTGGTGTCAACATGATGACATAGAAAAGAGCCCTGAACTGAAGAGCTCTGAAGGGTCCAAGGGGAGGAAACCTAAGGAGTCTTTACAGTGTTACTCGCCCAAGGGTGTGTATTTTTATAGAGGAAATAGCTCCATAGTAATTTTATTGAGCGTATACCTTTTTTTGTTTTCAAAAAAAAGTTCTTGCAAAAATCTGCGGAAAAGTATCATTGTCTATTTTTATTTATTTATTTATTTTTTTTAGACTTAGTCTCAATCTGTCACCCAGGCTGGAGTGCAGTGGTGCAACCGTGGCTCACTGCAACCTCCACCTCCCAGGTTCAAGCAATTCTCTGCCTCAGCCTCCCGAATAGCTGCGATTACAGGTGCCTGCCACCAAACCTGGCTAATTTTTTGTATTTTTTTAATAGAGACGGGGTTTCACCCTCTTGGTCAGGCTGGTCTCAAACTCCTGACCTCGTGATCCAACCGCCTTGGCCTCTCAAAGTGCTGGGATGTCAGGCGTGAGCCACTGTGCCAGCCCATTGTCTATTTTTAAATGAAAAAAACCTGACCATCAATGGATGAATGAATTTTAAAAAGGTGCTCTGTAGGCCCAATGGAATACCATTGAGTCTTAGAAGAGAAGGAAATCCTGTCATTTGCAACATGTCATCCACAATATAGATGAACCTGGAGGACACTGTGTTGAGTGAAATAAGCTAGGCACAGAAGGACAAATGCCACATGATCTCACTTATATGTGGAATCTGAAAAAGTCAGACTCCTAGAAGCAGAGAGGAGAATGGCAGTTATCAGAGGCTGGGGTTGTGGGAAATGTTGGTCACAGGGCATGAACTTTTAATTTTTTGACAGGAGGAATAAATGTTTTGAGATCTACGCCACAACCCAATGACTATAGTTAATAATAATGTATCTTTCAAAATTGCTAAGAGTAAATTTGAAACGTCCTCATCACAAAAAATGATAAGTATTTGAGGTGATTGATAGTAAATTAGGTTTATTTAATAATTCTGCATATTATACATATATCACAACATTACTTTGTACCCCATAAATATATACAATAAAAACTTTTGCTTCAGTGTTTAAATAATTTCTCTATGATAAAAAACCTGGGGAGTGGTAAAAATGAGATTCGTACCATATCTATCTAATGCCAAATTTCGTCCATCATACCTTGTTCCCTCTGATTTCAGGTCCTGGAACAGAAAATATGGAGTTTATTGAGAAATAGGGGTGGGATTACTAGATGTACCCCTAAATAATAAGCCTTATTTATCTGGGCCATTAGAGAGGGTCTACTGAATATAAAAACTGCAAAGAAGATTTTCGAGTATAATATCCCTTCCCACTTATCCCCCACTCCTCCCTCATTTCTGACAAAGAAGGAAAAAGGAATTTGTAGAACTGTAGTATTTGCAGAACAAAGTTGGCTAATTCAGGAGGCTATGATCCTGTTAGAAGGAAAAGTATGCACTGTTCTACAGAAAGCCCTTGAAGTGCTTTGGTTAGTGATTGAAATATGGTCTTGATGTGACTGGCTAGCTACGTAACTTGTGGGACCCAGTGAAAAATGAAAATGTTTCCAGTTTTTAGTGATTATTGCTGCAATTTATTTATTGAATAAAGAGCAGCTTTGTTCAAAATCAGTAAAAACTGGAAGCAATGGAGATGTCTTTCAGCAGGGGAAGAATAAACAATCTGTGGTATGTATACTCAGTGGTACACTACTCAGCAGTGAATTTAAATTAGTTAAAGAATTATTAATTTCAGAGCATTAAACCAAGTGAGGCCCCTATGCAGCTACACAGATTGCATACCTTGAAGTTGGTCCTGGATCCTGAATGCAGAGAAATAATTACCTCTCCCAATTTTTAAAACTAATCTACATTGAAGATAGCTTGCTATAAAGAGTGATAGTTTGTATCCATTAATAGGTTTGTAAAGAATAAAAGTTCAAGTTAAATTTAAAAAATTAGTCTGCGTGATATTTTCAGGCACAGAAAAGCTCTAGAATTTTTGAGAGAAGAACCAAAGATGAGAGTGGGAGATATTTATTTGAATAAATGAAGGAGTATTTGAGTTCATAATTAGCTCAGCTGTTCAGAAACTGCATATAGCATCATAGATAGAGGAGGTAATCAGAACATTAAAAATGCATTTTATTTATTTATTGATAACCTACTTTTCTATCTTCTCTTTCTGGGGAGAGGATAAAAGAAAAGTTGCACATAAATTACACATTGAGTTGTAAATGAAAATGTTGAAAATGCCTACTAATTGTCTTCTGACTTTCTGGAGCTGTAGAGAAAGTAAAGAAATAAAAGAAACAAGCTTCTTTCTGAAGAGCTGACAACTTAGCTTACATTTTAGCAAACATATTTAGAAAATTTCTTAAGAAAGTGTATGATTGAACTTAATGAAGAGGTTTGAGGATAATATAAAGACAACTTTCAAATAATTTTGGAGTAATTCTACATGAATCAGAGGTCAATGGAAAAGGTACCATTTAAGATATACGATATACAAAAGATGAGTTTCACTAATGAGTCTGAGATACCATCATGTAATTTTTCTGAAAATTAGTAGTCTGGTACTGTTATATTTGAGAGGCATGATGCTTTAAAGTAATTCAAACAAGTTGTTCATTAGCATTTGCAGAATTTTAATGTGCTTTGTAGAGAATTACCATCTTCTTTGTCTGATATTAGTTTACTCACATGAACTAGCTACATTGGCTACACATCCTCAAAACAAAGACGAATTTAACCTAGTAATTTTTGTTTGTGAGTAATACAGCACTATTCACAGATGAATAATTGGCCTGAGATCTTCCAGTTACCTACAATTGTTGACATTTTTAGAGGAGCTTTTAACTAGAATAGTTTTAATCATTATGTTGATAAACTATTAATGCTTAATACTAAATTGAATTTTATGGTGAACTGATTTAAGACTGCTTTTCAATCTGCAGTCTATGCTGTAATATTTTTTAAAAGCCTCTGGAAAGCAGTTTGCCAGTTTCTCTTAAACATACACTTACCATATGACCCAGAATTGATACTCCTAGGTATTTCTCAAGTGAGTTGAAAATTTATATTCATACAAAAACGTGCACATAAATGTTTAGAGCAGCTTTATTCATAATTACTAAACCTGGAAACAATGAAGATGTCTTTCAGCAGGGGAATGGATAGACAAACTGTGGTATATACATTCCATGGTACACTACTCCGCAATAAAAAAGAATGAGCAATTGATTCCTACAACAACATGATGAATCTTAAATGCATTTTACCAAGGGGGAGAAGCCAGATCCTAAAGGCTACATATTGTATTATTTCATTCATATGACATTCTGGAAAGGCAAAAGTATAGACAGAAAATAGGTCAGTGGTTGCTAAGGGTTGGTGGATTGGAGGAGTGGTTGACTACAAAGGGGACATGCAGGAACAGGTTAGGGTGGTGGAACTATTCTGCATGATACTGGGTTGATGGGTGCATAACTGCATTTTTTAAAGTCCATAGAACTGCACATCACATGCAGTGAAGTTGAATGTATGCAAACTATAAAAGATCAGCTTGAATGTCAGAGATCTTAAGAAAGCAAATGAATCTAAAGTTGTACTACAAATATACAATATAATTGCACTAAAGGGTGTGAGTGGAAAAGAGCTGACCTAAGTAAGTTGAACAAATAAGTAAATTGGTGGTTGATGATGGGTATCACGATTGGAGTGGGAGGTTACAGGTAAGCAAGAGGGGAAGGCTAGAATGAACTCTGTGGGGCTGGAGTTGGAGACACCAGTCTATCTCATGAATGGTTTGATATATACAAAGATGGGAAATCCTAACCAGAGAAATCAGACAAGAGAAAGAAATAAAAGTCATTCAAATAGGAAGTCAGACTATCTCCCTTCACTGAAGATATGATTCTATGTTTAGAAAATCCTAAAGACTTCACCAAAAGTCTGTAAGAACTGATAAATGATCTTAGTCGTATTCAGTATGCAGTCAACGTACAGAAATAAGTAGCATTTCTATATACCAATAACGGCCAGGCTGAGAATCAAATCAAGACACAAACTCATTTACAGTAGTCACAGAGAAAATGAAATACTTAGGAATACAGCTAACCAAGGAGGCAAAAGATCTTTGCAAGGAGAACTACAAAACACTGATGAAAGAAATCAGAGACAACACAAATAAATGGAAAAACATTCTATATTCATGGATTGAAAGGATCAATATTTTTCAAATGGCCATACTGCCCAAAGCAATTTACAGATTTAACACTATTCCTATCAAATTACCAATGTCATTCTTAACTGAATTAGAGAAAACTATTCTAAAATTCATATGGAAATAAAAGAGATACTGGATAGCCAAAGCAATCCTAAGCAAAAAGGGCAAAACTAGAGTCATTACACTACCCAACCTCAAACTATACTACAAAGCTAGAGTAATGAAAACAGCATAGTACTGGTACAAAAACAGACATATAAATCAATGGAACACCTACAACCATCTGATCTTTGACAAGGCTGACAAAAACAAGCAGAGGAAAGGACTCTTTAGTCAATAATTGGTGCTAGGATAACGGGCTAGCCATACATAGAAGAATGAAACTAGTCCCTTACCTTTCACCATATACAAAAATTAACTCAAGATAAAGATTTAAATGTAAGACCTCAAATGACAAGGATCCTAGAAGAAAACCAAGGAAATACCCTTCTTGACGTCAGTCTTGGCAAAGAATTTTTAGCTAAGTCACCAAAAGCAATTGCGACAAAAACAAAAGTCGACAAGTGGGACCTAACTAAACTAAAGAGCTTTTGCACAGCAAAAGAAAGTATCAACAGTGTAAACAGACAACTTACAGAATGGGAGAACATATTTGAAAACTATGCATTTGACAAAAGTCTAATATCTAGAATCTATAAGGAACTTAAACAAATCCACAAGCAAAACCAAAGAACTCTATTAAAAAAATGGGCAAAGAACATGAACAGACACTTCTCAAAAGAAGAGATACATGTCATCAACAAGCATATGGAAAAAATACTCATCATCACTAATCATCAGAGAAATGCAAATCAAAATCATGAGATACCATCTCACACTAGTCAGAATGGCTATTATTAAAAAGTCAAAAAACAACAGATTCTGGCAAAGCTGCAGAGAAAAGGAAATGCTTTAACTCTGTTGGTGGAAATATCAATTAGTTCGGCCACTGTGGAAAGCAGTTTGGAGATTTCTCACAAACTTAAAACAGAGCTACCATTTAGCCCAGCAATCCCATTACTTGGTCTATACCCAAAAGAAAATAGATTAATATACCAAAAGGACACATATACTTGTATGTTCATTGCCTCACCATTTACAATAGCAAAGATATGGAATCAACTTAGATGCCCATCAATGGTTGACTGGATAAAGAAAATGAGGTACATATATACCATGGAATACTATATAGCCATAAAAAAGAATGAAACCATGTCCTTTGCATCACTATGGATGCAACTGGAGGGCATAATCCTAAGTGAACTAATGCAGGAACAGAAAACTAAATACCTTATGTTCTCACTTATAAGTGGGAGCTAAATGTTGAGCACACATAGACATAAACATAAGAACAAAAGACACTAAAGACTACTAGAAGGGGAAGAGAGGGAGGGAGCATGGGTTGAAAACTACCTAGTGGGTACTGTGCTCACTACCTGGGTGCAATATATACATGTAACAAACCAACACACATACCCAATATGCAAAATAGAAGTTAAATTTCTTAAAGTAATAAATGACATCTAAAATTGGAAATAAACAATGGAAACTTCATACAAAAACCCCAAATATATACACAGAAGGACTAATATAGGAAATATTTTAATACATGTATATATTATACATATGATAAAATACATACATGATCTGGCTCTGCCACAGTGAAAATCTAGAAGCAATCACACCCAGGAGAGACAAACACTCCAGTAAACAGATCTCGGTTTATAAGTATAATTTTCCAATTAATGAACCAGGGTTCCTTGGATAAATGGCTGGTTCTAGAACTGGGCAAAAAAAAAAAAAAAAAAAAAAAAAAAAAAAATCAAGCTAGGCCTGGAGCATCTTGTACTACCAAAAAGTAAGGATGTGCTAAAAGAAATTTAAGGATGGGAGCATATCAATACAATGCAGTAGTCAAACTGAAGGAATGCCCAATATCCAAAGCTGGGCTAATTTGAGCAACAAAATAAGTAGCATAATTTAGAAATGTAATCATATATATATATATGAATGTATCTATAAATTTATATATCTATTTATATATATATCAGTATTAGAATAGATACATATGATTGAATAATAAAGTAAATAGGGGAGAAGAGACAAATCTTCCTGACAGAAAAATTTCAAATAATTTATGTAGATGAAACTTCCCTTCCCCTTTTTGAATGTTGTTAGACTTACCGCTTTGCTTTCAAAGAATAGAGAGGAAATGGGAAAAATGGTGATTTTACAGTGGAGAATCCCGGCAAACTATCTTAACCATGTGACCAAGGTTGACATCACCAGTGATGTCATATGCATATCATGTTCCCCTAATATGTGTAATGAGGACACTTCACTTCTGTGACATTCTTTCCCAAAACACATAATCCCAGTCTAGTGATGAGAAAAACATCAGACAAAATAAATTCTAAGGACACTCTACAAAATACATAATCAATACTCTTTAAAAACTCTCAAGGTGGTGAAAATAAGGGCACGCTGAGAAACTGTCGCAGACCAGAGGACATTAAAGAGACAGTGACATGATTAAACACTTGTGGCTCTGTGGACTGGGTACTGGAATAGAAAAAGAATGCTACTGGGAAAATTAATTCAAGTCCAAGAAAAGTCTGGAGTTTACTTTGTAGCAATGTACTAATGTTGACTTTTGACAAATGTACCATGGAAAAAGTAAGATGGTAATATTAGGAAAAACTAAAACTGGATAAGGAGTATATGAGAACTCTCTGTTACTAGCTTCACAACTTTTCTGTAAACCTAAAATATTTGAAAATAAAAGTTTATTTTTAAAACAGCCCTGATGTTAGAATCTTAATTAATTACTTAGTGAATTCATTCAACACATAGCAACGGAAAACTTGCTGTCCCTAGTCACTGCTATAATAATGGTTATTAGCAAGTCAGATGCCATCCCTATCTTTCCAGAGCTTACAGTTTGCTGGTAGATAAAGACAACAGGGACGTTCAAAATTATTTGATAAGTGCTTTGAGAAAGTGCCAGAGGTTTTAAAAATATTTGTCTCCCATACTTAAATTAATACATCTGGCATGTTAAATAGATCTTGGAGGATAGTAAACATATTAGTCCTCAAATAATACTTCTCCTGAATATTTTCCATATGAGATAATCCTTAAACTCTGAACAGTTGCCAGGTATTGTTTTAGATTTTTATTAGAGAAATTTGGGAATATTCTTTAGTTTAGTTCATTATACTTTGCTCAGTGATATGGTTTGGCTCTGTGTCCCCACCCAAATCTCACCTTAAATTGCAATAATCCCCGTGTGTCATAGGAGGGATCTGGTGGGAGGTAATTGATTTTTTCCTGTGTTGTTCTCATGATAGTGAATAAGTCTCATGAGACCTGTTGGTTCTATATCCCCTGCCCATGCCCTCTTGCTTGCCACCATGTATGATGTGCCTTTGCTTTTCCTTTATCTTCTGCCACAATTGTGAGGCCTCCCTAGCCGTGTAGAACTGTGAGTCCATTAAACCTCTTTCCTCATAAATTACCCAGTCTAGGGTATGTCTTTATTAGCACTGTGAGAACAGACTAGTACACTCAGCAAGGAATTATTTTCTTACAAAGTAGAGAACTGTTTCCCTTTTCATGTAAAAAATGAAAAGTTAAACTAGATAATTCTTAAAATATCTTTCAATTTTAAATGCCATTAAGCTTTGTCAATTATGTAGTATTTTCTTGGCTTTTCTTTAGATCAGTAAGAAGGTTTATTTATTGATCACATAAAACATCGTATTTTTTCTTTCATCATCAAGATTCCTATTTCTTCAGTTTATTTCAGGTAGAGAAGTGTATTCCAAACAAGGAAGATATTCCCATAGTGAAAAAGGAAAATACATATATTCCCTAAGGCAGGCAATACTTTTCAAAAGAATGAGAAGCCTTGTTACCATCATAAAAAGTCTGGGACCCAAAATGCAGACCACTAGAATCACAGATTCTGCAGTTGCCAAGCCTGGTCAGCTTTCCTTAGCTCAAAAACCTCAGGAATGGGCATCTTGAAAGGAAATACTTTTTGTGGATTTGCAAAGTCTCGCTCCAAAAAAATTCACCTCAGTTTGAAAGACCTTGTGGGATTAGAAGTCAAGATTCATTTGGGAACGCTGGCTGGTAGACATTTCATGTCTCTCTTTTGCTGAGAAGTATTCTCACAAAGAATTTATAGTCTATGGCTGCATATAAAGGTGGCTTCTTTGAGGGGCCCACATTTGTATGTACTTTGAGAGGAGAAGATGGGGACTGAAAATAAAACACTGTGGCTGATCTCAACATCTGCTCCTATAGTTACAGAGAACCGGAGGCTGGACTTTAAAACAAGAATGGAAGGTCACAAGCCAGAAGTTTCTGAGAATGTGTTGGGGAAGGAGTGGGTTAGGAAAGCAGCCGTCTTTCCGCTAAAGAAAAAGAGATGTCTCTTTGAAGTCTGGGTATTTGGTAAACAAACAAACAAACAAACAAAAATAGAATAAGAGACAATAGAAAAGGTATCACTAATGGGGTAGAACAAACAAAACACTGAAATTGAAACCAAAACCAACCAAACCAAATAAAATTCCTTTCAGTGGAAGCACACTTGTCTAATACCACACTTTTAAAAATGACCTCTCTTCTGGATTATTTCACTAGCCTCCTATTTTACCTTTCTGCCACCAATTTCTCCTACCTTCAGTTTATTCTACAAACTACTTTCTGAATGATATTTCTAAGACATTTAGTGACAATGTAACCATAACCTTCATGATCAAAAACTTTCAATGGCTCCTCATTGTCGCATGAAGAAAATCCAAATATTTCAGTTTTGATTTTCAAGTCTTTAGATGATTAGCCAAATCCATCATCTGTAAAATGAAATCAATATATAGAAATTTATAGGTTATCTCAGCAGTCTAGGCCAGTTACATAACTAAATAATTTTTAAATGGTTAAAAATAGTGGGCCAGGCATGGTGGCTCATGCCTGTAATCCTAGCATTTTGAGAGGCCAAGGCGAGTGGATCACCTGAGGTTGGGAGTTCGAGAGCAGCCTGGCCAACATGGTGAAATCCCATCTCCACTAAAAGTACCAAAAAAAAAAAAAAAAAAAAAAAAAAAAAAAAAGCCAGGCGTGGTGGCCCATGCCTGTAATCCCAGCTACTTGGGAGGCTGAGGAAGGAGAATCACTTGAACCCAGGAGGTGGAGGTTGCAGTGAGCTGAGATTGTGCCACTGCGCTCCAGCCTGTGTGAAGGGAACAAGACTCTATCTCAAAAAAAGAAAAAAAAAACAGTGTTTTGTTTTATATCTATCTATCTGTCTATCTAATCCATCAATTATCTATTTTATATTAGCACTAGTTAGTACCTAGGGTGGATATAAATGTGGGGTATGAATTGTCCCATTTCTAATGTTATATTGATTTACCTGTGCAAGTGGTTTTGATTTTAGTTACCTTGATTGAGACATGCTAAGTAAATAAATCGGATGTCCAAAAATAAACCTTGCTTTTACTGTTTCTTAGGCCTTAAATCAATCTTGGCCATATTAACAAGAATGTTTTTGGTGTCTGCTATATATTTTCAGGAGCTTTTGTAAATACTTGGTCTAATTTAATTTCATAAACTGCAAAAGTCTGTTGAGCAAACCCTGATAACATCCACTTCCAGTCTAGTTAATTAGAAAACAATTAGATTCTAACGAGGCTTTTGCTTACTCTGTTTACCAGCATAGTTTCAACATCCTTCTATTGATACAAAATGTGTGGAGACATAATTTTTTTCTTTCTCTTTTTAATCTTGATTCTAGAAGCTCTGGTAGAATAGTTAAGGAAATTTCTTAACAGCAAACAGGGGAAGTCTTTTATTCTCTTTGGGTTTTGATGGTACACAAATTAACTCATTTCCTCTACTGTGATGGGAATTCGGAAAAGGGAACCTATTGCAAATGTGAACATTCCTATTCTTCCTGACTCTTCAATTTCATTAGAAAACATTTTACATCACGTAACTTTTACTAAGAGGAGACTGGAGGCGGTGTTTACCAAGAACGCTTGCTAATGTGGAGCTAAAAAACAACCTAGAATCACTAGCCACTTGGATAATGAACCACTGCAAACATCATTGCTTATAGAAATGGTGTAATACTAGGATAGAATTTAAGTTCTAGCTCAGGTTGCCATTGAAACAAGAATAAAAATATTTGCTGAACACCTACTATGTGTCAGGCATTGAGTTAGGCTTTTTTCATATTTTAAAATTGTTTTCATTTAAAATTTTTATTTTAAAAGGCTAGAGATAGGGTCTTGCATGTTGCTCAGGCTGGTCTCAAATTCCTGGCCTCAAGCAATCCTCCCACCTTGGCCTCCCAAAGTGCAAGGATCACAGGCATGAACCACTGTACCTGGCCTTTTTTTTTTTCTTATTTCTTCTCATTTAATTCTTAGTACAACCCTGTGGCTGGGCATTTTTTCAATTTAAATTATTAGAGATAAGGAAATTGAGAGTTAGGGAACTTTGGTAACATGTCATAGGTCACACATGTTAATTGCAGGACTTAGTTTTGAAACCACTTTAGTTTGGTGTGAAACTTGAAACATTTCCACTATAGCACACTGTCCTCATGCATGTTTTTACACTCCTCAGAGTCCAGTTTCCTACTAACCTTGACCTGTTTTGCAAGGATGAATGGGCTAATGAATTACTAATTGTAAAATATGCTTTTAATTTTAAAGAACATGTAACTATAGAAAAATCATGACATTTTATAGTTAACTTCTCAGTTTATTTTCTTTAAATAGTCCCAGGATAATATATGAAACTATTGTGTTCTCTCTTTCTTTTTTTTTTTTATTATTATACTTTAAGTTCTAGGGTACATGTGCATAACGTGTAGGTTTGTTACATATGTATACTTGTGCCATGTTGGTGTGCTGCAGCCATCAACTCATCAGCACCCATCAACTTGTCATTTACATCAGGTATAACTCCCAATGCAATCCCTCCTCCCTCCTGCCTCCCCATAATAGGCCCCGGTGTGTGATGTTCCCCTTCCCGAGTCCAAGTGATCTCATTGTTCGGTTCCCACCTATGAGTGAGATGTGTTCTCTCTTACACAGCATAAATTAATAGAGAGCAAAGACCTTTCTTTGTAAGCATTTTCTAACCCAGTTAACCCATGCTTCTCTGCTGCTAACTTCTCTCAGACTTTTAGATTCATGGGGACATGAAGACCAGACTGCTGTCTTATTAAATTCTTCTTTTCATAAGAATATGCAAGATGCAAATGAGCAAAATGTTAAAGCTCTATAAAGAGCATCTCTGGGTTTTATAGCCCTGCTTCTGAAGAGTGTGTCTATAGGATATCAAGTGAAAAAATAGGAGCATGCATAATTGCATATGCAATTGGGCTGCAATTTTGCAATGTATACCACAAAATATATATACATTTATAGATGAAAGACCTGAAATAAATATGCTGAAATGTGAGCCATGATCACCTGTAGTGGAAGACCTATAGGGCAATTGCATTTCATTTTCAAATATTTTATGCATTTTAAAATAAAAATATGTTTCTTCTATTACCAGAAGAATGCAATGCATTTCATCCATATTTTAAAAAGACACATTCTTCTGAAAGCAGTTCTGGTTGTGTGTGAGGGTGAGAATATCCTCACATGGAAACAATTTTGTTTGTTAGGGAATTCAGCTTTAAAACGGGAGCAAGGCATTTATCTCTTTGATGCCATGGCAACCCCCGGGAAAACGCAGAGTCCAACAATGGGATAAAAGTGTGCCTTAAGAGTGAGTAAGAAGGAGGCAACCTTGGACTTCTTTTCCCCACTTTCCCTTGAACAGAAGGTTGCATTGTGTTTTCCAGCTGACTTTGCTTTCCAGCTAGGCTGCTGTGAGAGGAAAGAGCAAACAATAAGAAGAACCTTTTTCTCATGGAATTTGGGCTCTCTGAAAAACTGTGTGCTTTCTCAGTGGAGAGAAAGCTCAGTTTCTTTTCTCTATCTTCCCCTCCCCTTGACATCTTCCAATTCAGTCACTTTTATTACAAGTTTCTCAATCCCCTGTACGTTTTCCCCTCCGGATATGCCACTTGTCTTCTTTGGAGCTGTAGGGCTGGATTGATCTTTTCTCTATGGTCACTGTTTTCTTCTAGGTCTTTTCTCTATGGTCACTGTTTCTTGGTAGAAAGACTCCTATAGTCCTTTTCAGATCTCAATCCTTAATACATCTCTGTTGGCCTCCAGTGATTTGACTGTCTGAGACTCTCTCTCTCTCTTTTTTTTTTTTTAAAGATTTTTTTAACCTAATTTTATTCCTTAGGTAAATTGAACTCCCCCAAGCCACTGAAGATTGCTAAGGGTCCTCATTTTGGCAATATAGATCCAAATATTGTGATAACAGAGGTAGCCAAAGGACTTCGTCTGCATTATATAGGTAAGTAATGATGATGCCGAGCTTTCTCTGTGGTCTGTGCCATGTTTCCTTCTAACATGACAGCAGCGTCAATACAGCAAGGATAGTTGACCGTGGTGCTGGGTTTTACATTAAGGTCCTGTGTGTTTGGACTTAAAACTTTAGTCCACTTAGAAGCCACCAGCAACCTGAACAAGTGGCTCTATAGTTTTATACCTCAAACTAGTGTAAACACTGCTTTTCAACTAATACAAAGAAAAGGAATTGGGGAGGGAGGCCTTTCGAGTGACTTTAAAGAATTGCACATTGTCAGTTTGTCAACCAGAGGTGCAATCTTCAGAGTGGAGGACTCTATGTGGCAGAGCCAGGCCTTGACCCAGTGTGAACCCCTGGTATCAGGAACCACAGGAGACTTGTGCAGCTGCCTGTCCTCCAACTGGCCTGGGAGGCTGGTCATTCCAGGAAACTGGCAGTGATGGTATCATTCCTGGGAGCATGATTCAGCCAAGAAGAATGAAAACTTTAGAGCCATGAAGGCTAACTGTGGAGGATGGAAGGTTCATCTCATTCATCTTTCTTTCCTGAGCACCCATCAGTAAACACTGCCTTAACTGAGTTGTACAAATTCTAGCTGCTGCTCAGAACTGATGGTTGTATGGCCTGTAGGAAAATGTCTTCATTTCTTTAATATTTTTTTTGCAGCTTACATAAATTTTCTTTTTTCCTGGATTGGCCCTTGTGCAAAAAAACATTGCTTCCCACAGTTGTAAGCCATTATAAATGATGTGTACCACTTCCTTAATTTCCCATCATTTGGAGTCTGGTGAGGAGACACAGATTAGTGGATAAGGTCAAATTCAACTCAATAAAAGTTGAGGGTTACTTCAGTCCTGAGCCAGGTACCAGCCTGGCCCAGGGGAGCTTAGTATGAAAGTATCTTATGAGGTTGAACATTTGTATGGTATTGTACAGTATGTTTAAAAAGCCTGTCACATAGATGATCTCATTTGACTTTCACTGTAAGTAAAACGAAGGTATCAGTACTGCTATCAGTGATGAACAGACACATATGCATTCAGGAGCTTTCTTATGATGTCCCTCTGCCAGCTGGACAGGGTCCAGGGGCCTCAGGAAAACCATATTCTCCAGTTTATGTGGGATATTGCACATTTCTAGGACTGCAAGTGTTGGTGAGAGGGTAGGAGTGTGTGTACTTGGGAAGGAAATGCATAATCAGGTGTTCCTGAACAAATTGTGATCCAGATGGAGTCCAGCCCTTTTGAATCTGATGACAATGCTAGTGGATTGTCCCAAGTTAAAGGAATTTGGATCAACCCCTGGTATCAATTTGGTACCAGGTTTGATGTATAGGAGAGAGAGCTGTTTAACAAGCCATGTTTTTCATCCTGTTGATAAGAGAGAAACAGGAGGATATGAAGTTATGCAAGGGAGTGTGAGCGGTCCAAAGCTGAAACAATTTCATTTGCTAAAGCGATCTGAGGATTAGCATGTCTTTGCATAATACACGTATATATTTAGCACAGTGCCTGGCACTGGCACTTAGTAGGTACTCAATACATGTTAATAAGATATTATGGTAATAAATAATAGATTATGCATTGTCCTGTTATGGTTTTTAAAACATTTTTTCATGAGTCTTGAGTTCTGATTCATATATTGCTTTTGGATGCCAGGTTATTCTATGTGCTTACTTGGTTCTTGATGTACTAGTTATGCAATAAAATCTGTTGAAGGAATAAATGAAAGAAGGAAGGCTTGCAGTGATATTTTGTATTTACTTCTAAGGCAATGTTGATATTCTCTATTCCAGAAGAAATAAAAAAGATTCGCATTCATTGGTGTCAAAATTTCCACATATATATAATTTCCATTATATTAGGTTGGTGCAGGTGTTATTGCAGTTTTTGCCAATATTAAATATAATAGTGTTAATAAATTAATTTAATATTAAAATGTTAAAATAATCAGTATCTTTTTCTTCTTTTCTTTTTTTCCTTCTTCATAGACTTTCTTGTGCAGTCCTTAAAAGTAGGACAATTCTACTTTTAAGTTGGCACTTTTGAAAGTTATTTCATTGAGTATTTACGTATTAGTAGACTGCTTGGTTCAACTTCTTATAGTGGACGCACATTTTGGCCCAGAAATCGTGTGAAAAAAACTAATTTTTTTTTCTGTCTGATGATAAAATTTTTAAGTGACATTTCCACCTGGAGTTGGAAAACTTAATCTCCATCAGTTAGTATTTTTCTCCTTCTAATTCTTAATTTGAAATCTAAATTTGGGAGATATTTTGGAGACAAGAGGTCAAGTGCAGTGGAATGAATTCCTCGTTTGGACATGAGGGCATCTGCCAGGAATCTTCATGCCTGTCTGCTTCCTGGCCATCGGTCCACACAACACAGATTGCTCTGCCATCTTCCCATCCCGAATCTGATGCCTTTTATGTTGCTAGCTCCCTCCATTTACTTGGATGCACCTTTTGGGTACAAAGGCAACATTTGGCTCTTCTTACACTTTGTTGGGACACAGAGAATTCTGCCAGTTCCTTTTGCTTAAGCACCCCAGAGAACTATCTCTTCTCCACTATTACTTTACTAAGTTGGTGGCAGAAACGCTTTAGCTCCTGATGTCTCTGCAGGATATCCCTCCCCCAGAGTGTAAAGATTCTCTTTGCTGTTGAATCTCCCAAATCAGTTTGGGTTTCTGTGAATTCCACCATCACAGGGGACTCAACTCAGGGAGGGTAGAGAAGAATTATTCTTCTGAAGGACATGCCATTGCCGCTGCCTGCCCTCCAGCTCTTCCTTCCTAACTAATCTGGCTGTGAAGATTTATCTTATCTGTGGTTTCGGGTGGAGGAAGAGGGTGTTGTTCTGGGCAGGGATGTCTTTGAATTATGCTGAATTCTTTAAAAACTTCTGTGATGCCTTGAGTTCCACGAGTCTCAGGTTGCAACTTCAAGGACAAGATTTTGATTCTCAGAGCTTTACAGTTGTCAAATGCTGACAACTCTTTAAGGTTCACTAGGTTTCATTGGGTCAGCCAATGTTATTTGTTACCAAGCACTTATTATATGCCATGGGCCTGGTATGATATTAGGTCACCACTAGGAAATAAAAGGAGAAATAGGACAGAGCTAAACTAAAAGAACCCAAGTCTTTCATGATTGTGTGGAGGTGGGTGTTCAGTTTAATAATTATGTACTGATATGGTTTGGCTGTGTCCCCACCCAAATCTCATCTTCAATTTTAGCTCCCATAATTCCCACGTGTTGTTGGAGGGATGCAGTGGGAGATAATTGCATCACTGGGATGGTTTCCCCCATACTGTTCTCATGGTAGTGAATAAGTCTTATGAGGTCTGATGGTTTTATAAGGGGAACTCCTTTTTGCTTGACTCTCATTCTCTTTTTGCCAGCTGCCATGTAAGACATCCCTTTGTTCTTCTTTCATCTTCTGCCATGATTGTGAGGCCTCCCCAGTCATGTGGAGCTGTGAGTCAATTAAACCTCTTTCCTTTATAAATTACCCAGTCTTGGGTATGTCTTTATCTGCAGCATGCAAATGAACTAATACACATATTGAGCATTTTCTATTTATCAAGAACGTGGCCGGGCATGATGGCTCATGCCTGTAATCCCACCACTTTGGGAGGCCAAGGTGAGCAGATCACTTGAGTTCAGGCATTTGAGACCAGACGTCCTCATGCCCACCTGGTTACTGGTCGTTAGTCCACACAACACAGATTGCTGTGCCATTGTCCCATCCTGAATCTGAAGCCTTTTATGAAGCCATCTCCCTGGTGAAACCCATATAGAAATTCAGTTCTACAAAAAATACAAAAATTAGCTGGGTGAGGTAGTCCCAGCTACTCGGGAGGCTGAGTTGGGAGGATTGCTTGATCCTAGGAGTTCAAGGTTGCAGTGAACTGTGACCACTCTACTGCATTCCAGTCTGGGCAACATAGAAAGTCCCCATCTCAAAAAAAAAAAAAAAAGAAGTGTGCTAGGTACTAACAGCATATTAATAAACAAGACAAATTCTTAGACGAAAAATGTGGTTAAAAGCTTGAGCTCTGGAGTCAGATGGCTAGTTTAAAGGATGTCTTTTGTGATCTTAACTGTCTGAGTCTCAGTGGACACACATGTAAGGAAAGAATAGAAATAACATCCATTTTATAAATTGTAATGAAGATTAAACTGAGATAATATTAATATATATGAAATATTAAGCACAGCATGTAACACATAATATGTATTTAACAAATGTTGGTTATAATAACAGATATCATATGTGGACTGGCTCAACATCTCTTTCGAACTCTGCTGTGCCTCCTTGTGAAGCTTGCAGAACTGTGTTGTCCAGACTCCCTTACAGCTAGGATGCCATATATAATTTAGAGCCCTCCTACCATATGGATTTGTTTCCTGAAGGTTCATAATTCTGGGTTTGACTACATTAACTTGCATGAGATTTGTATGAAATAGTACCCTTATTGTTTTACCCTCAGAACACCGGGCATAGTTGCAGCTCGTGCATGTAGTCTCTATCCGGTGGTTCACCTTGTTGGCGTGAGGCAGTAAGGCATGGTTTCTATTAATATTTTCATGGAGTTATGGCTTAGCAAGAGAGAAAATATTACAAGTGTGACATGTTCTTTTTCCTTCCATTGAAAAGATTTCTTTTGACCCTTCTCCCAGTTCCCAGAAGGAAAGTAGTGTTTTTCCCTTGCTACATTGAAAGAAAGCTGGGGCAGAGGGCATCTTGCTAAAATTAATATGTAAGTTTGGTATGAAAGTTGATGTCTCACTGCAGGCTAGCTTCAGGATTGTGGGAACTGCTGATGCAGAGTGACATCTCCTTTGACACTAAGTTGGGAGAAGGTGCTGATAAATATTTTCTTGCTAAACATGGAAAATGTTTTCTTTTTAGTGAAAGAAAATACTTGGAATTTTTCAAAGGACAAGAAAGAACAAAAAAACCCCACAAACAACAACAACAACAAAACTATCAAAAGGCCTGGTGTATATCTAGATAGATGTAGCTGTTGTATCATAAAAAGTCAAAAGCATCTTCTGCCTTATGTTTGTGATATATTTTTGCCTTTCCAAATGTAGCTGAACATGCTTCTTACAGGAGTATTATGCTGAAGATTATAAATTAAAGTACTTAGACACTCAGTTATAAACCACCATATTGAATTTAAGGTATTGCCATTTAAAATTTCTAAAAGTTACAATAACAGTTTGTAATTTTTTTGTCCAGCAAGATTTCAAAATTTTACGTTATTTCATAAATAACAGTATGGTCGGGTGTCCCTTCAGATCTGTCAGTGATTAAAGTTATTTATTTCCACTGTTTTGCATTATACAGTGACATTAACATTAAACACTGATGAGAATGGAACACAAAGAAAACAAGCATGTTTTTCTTTCCTAAATCCCAGAACTTCAGAGCTTTGACTTTAGTCTTCAGATTTTCCTAATACACATATGAAATCCCCTGACTACCCAAATCTGGTAGGCATTAATACCTAACATGTACTTTTGCCCCTGAATCTAAGCTGCCAGTTTTTCAGTATGGAAATAGTGAAGTTGTCAGGAAGTTGATGTCAACAACTCAGGAAATGGTGGGTCTGGATCACAGGATAAGGTGCCTGCAGGGGAAAGAACAGTCTTTAGCTGATGTGGGGTTTCTCAGCTTACTGTTTCAGGATGAGAGATTTAGGTTCAACAGGGATTCAGTAATTATTCTGTACTTGACCTGTGCTAAACATTGGAACATTATGTATTTAATCTTCACAAAAATCCTGGGAGAATAGCATTATGAGAAGGAAATTGAGAGAAGGAAATTGATGTTCAGAGAGGTTAAGAATGTTGTACACTGAGAAACGGTGGAGTCAGATTGTTGTACAAATTTCTCCTTTACACTGCTGCTGCCTTTCAGAGATGGCAGAAACATCATTAAGTCCTCTTTCCCCTGACTTTCAGCCTCATAGACTTTTTAAATTAGGTTCAAAGTTTTGTGGATTTTGAGGTGAGGAAAAGGATTTAAAATAGTGCATCTGCATCCAAATCTGAGTTTCTGCAATGAAACAAAACCCAAGACCACAAATGTTGATTAGCAGAATAGGCAAAATAAATCACTTGACCCTTTAATGAGGTGCTGACCACTTTGTCCCTTAAAGTTTGCTATAATTTAAAATAATAATAACTACACTATTCATAAAAGAATTATACATCCATTTTTTTATGAGAGACTTTCAAAATTAATTTCTGCTTCTTGTTTGGGAAAGGTAAAAAGATATTTGGGAGAATAAATAGGGAATATGTGGGGTACTTTTTATAAAACCAGTTGGGAGAATGGAACATACTAGATGCCTCACAAGTAATTGCCAACTACATAAACTAGAATATATTTCTTTCACCTCTGTTTTTCCTCTAACCACCTCTTCTTAAGAACTCCCTTCTCTTTAGATAATGGCCAGGCAGTTTTAGCATGTACTTTCTTAGATTAATAAAGTATCTTATAGAATTTGTTCTGCAAATGCTTCATATATGCATAAAAATGTTCCCTATTTGTGAGGTGCAGGATTCTATTTATCTATATTAGATTAATCTTGTCAAAATATGTTGTCTGAATTTTTTTTTTCTTTATTTTTGAGACAGGGTCTTGCTCTGTTGCCCAGGCTGGAGTACAGTGATGCAATCATGGCTCACTGTAGCCTTGGCCTCCCAGGCTCAAGAGATCCTCTCACCTCAGCCTCCCAAGTAGCTGGCGACTACAGGCACATGCCACCATGCCCAGTTAACTTTTGTATCTTTTGTGGAGATGGGGTTTTACCATGTTGCCCAGACTGGTCTCAAACTCCTAAACTTAAGCAATCTGTCTGCCTCAGCCTCCCAAAGTGCTGGGATTATAGGCATGAGCCATTGTGCCTGGCCTCAGTTTTCTAAATCTCAGTTTCTTTTTCTGCTTGATATGTTTCTGATAGAGGTATTTAAAAATTGTCCACTGTCGTTGCCTTGTTTAGTTCTCAGTATTCTGTTAGTTTTAGCTTCATAAATTTGAGGCCAAATTGTTAGATGTATGTGTGTTTATTATTGTAACTTGGTGGAATGCTCTTTTTTATTATTTGTGCCCACTATTTTTCATATTAATTATTTCCCTTTAAAATATTTCTTGTTTGAAACATGAGCTTTCTTGGGTTAGTATTCTTATGATACATCTTTTTTAGCCCATTATCTTCAAACTTTCTGTATACTTCTAATGTGTTTCTTAAAACTGCATATATATATATTTTTTTCTTGATGATATCTGTTATTTAATGGCTGGTTTAATGTATTTACATTTATTATGATTATTGGTATGTTTGGACTTGTTTCTACCATCTTATATGTGTTTTCTTGTTATTATTCTTTTTCTTTGCTTTTTTCTTCTTTTTTATTTCCTTTCTTTCTCCCTCCCTCCCTTCTTACCTTTCCTCCTTTCTTCTCTTTCTCTGTTAAAGTAATAGAGTTTTCTACATCCTTCCTCTTTTTGTTCCTCTCCTGGTTTAGAAATTAAAATTTTACACACACATGCATATGTACACACACATACACATTCATTGTATATACAAATACACACGATTATATACAGTTATGCCTGTAAGAATGTATATATACATACAGATGTGTATATCTTACATACATGCACAGATGTTTGTCTGTCTCTCTACTCACATATAGACCCTTGTTTATGTAGTCAGTGGGTATTCTTATTACTTCTGAGGGTATTTTTATTTTGCTCATACTCTTGAAAGATAGTTTTTCTGGGTATAGAATTTAGCTTGAGCATTATTGGCCCTAAGCTTTTTTTTTTTTTTTTTATACTTTAAGTTCTAGGGTACATGTGCGTAACCTGCAGGTTTGTTACATATGTATACTTGTGCCATGTTGCTGTGCTGCACCCATCAACTCGTCCTTTACATCAGGTATAACTCCCAATGCAATCCCTCCCCACTCCCCTACCCCCATAATAGGCCCTGGTGTATGATGTTCCCCTTTCCGAGTCCAAGTGATCTCATTGTTCAGTTCCCACCTATGAGTGAGAACAAAAATATGGAACGCTTCATGAATTTGCGTGTCATCCTTGTGCAGGGGCCATGCTAATCTTCTCTGTATCATTCCAATTTTAGTAAATGTGCTGCCGAAGCGAGCACGGCCCTAAGCTTTTAGGAGATACTACTCCATTATTTTCTGGCATCTATTCATACTGATGAAAAATCTGCTGACACTGAAAATGTGAAGAAAAATGTTGACAGTTATGACTTTCTAGGTATTTTTTCTTTTCTTTGGTAGTTTTAAAAAGCTTTCTCTTTACACAGTGATATTCTTCTGATTTGTTCTTGTGTTTAGATGCAGATTTATCTTAGTTTATCCTGACTGAGTGCTTAGAATGCTCTTTTAATGAATGCTCACAGCCTTCTCCATATTTTAAGCAACTGTAGCCAGGATCTCTCTGAATACTGCATCAAAACCATTCCCTCTAATACTCTGTCTTTGACACTACTACTAGGAGTTAGAGACCCTTAATTTGTCCTTCAGTTCTTTTAATCTTTATATTTGTCTAGAATCTTTTATTTTATTTTATTTTGAATTTTGGTAACTTTTCCAGTACTACATACTAATTTACTAATTTTCTGTGTTGTTTAGACTTTATCATGCTTGAAAAACCCAGTGACAATATTTTAAATTTCTAACACATTAATGCATTCATTTTACATTTACTTGTTTTACTTCTCTGATTTTGTTTTAAATTTTTTTCATTTACAAAATGGATGTTATTTCCTCAGTTACCTCTTTGCAGACTTTAGACATTTCCATTATGTTTGTTTCACCTACAACAAGGTTTCTCAATTTCAGCACTATTGGCATTTTAGGCCAGGCCATTCTTTGTTGTAGTGGGTTGTCCTGTGCACTTAACATGTTTAGCAGCATCCATGGATTCTGCCTACGACTACCTGACAATAACACCTCTACCCCTTCATTTGAGATGGCCGAACATGTCTCCAGTCATTGCTACTTGTTCTCTGTGGTTGAAAATAAATCGTTCTTAGTTGAGAACCACTGATCCTGAGTGAATTTATGCTCTGTTGATTTTTTTTAAAGTAGCTTTCTTAGTGCTAGTTTTCTTCATGTGTTTTGGAATATGATGTGTGGATTTATTCTCTCACATTCTCTGCTGTCTAGTAGTTTTGTAGTTGCTGTCACTGGCTGCTTGGCCCAAAGCCCAGAACACATCTTATATAAATGGCTGAGGTTTCTATCCCATGGTGTTATTAAGGATATGACAGATTAAGGTTCTGAATGGCTAGGCTCAGATCCTGGTCATGAGTCTGCGTATGTTTCCTTTACCTCCTCCGAGCATTCCACTTCCTGCAAGCTATTGTCTCAGAGAGCTGTACGTGGCAGCTTTTCTCAACTTATTTTACAACCTGGTTTCATACAGTGATACTTGTTTCATTCTCCACTTTTTCCATTGTTTGCAGGACCCCAACTCCTGACTGCCACTGCCTGCCCTTGTATACAGAGTCCGGAAGGCTCTCCATTTCACACTGCTGTCTGGTTCAGTTCACAGAGATGCTTATTTTGCTTATAAGCACAGCTCTGAGTTTTGATGTACTCTTTTCCTACTTTATCTATCAGTACTATGATTGAAACAAGGCCTTAGGAAAGATGAGGGGGGCTCAGAATGTGAACTTTGATTGGAATTGTTAAACTTTAACATTCACAGTTGCTGAAAAGACATGTTAACTTTTGATGACTCTAGTACAGGATTTCTCTCAGTCTCAGAACTATTGACGTTTTGTGCCAGATATTTATTTGTTAGGGGGAAGGGGATTATCTTTTGCATTGCAGGATGTTCACCAGCATCCCTGGCCTCTACCCACTATATCCCAGTAGCATCTTCCTTTCCTCCAAGTTGTGATGACCCAAAATGTCTCCAGTTATGCCAAATATGCCCTGCGGGGGCAAAATTACTCCAAACTGAGAACTACTGCTCTAATCTATGAATGTCTCCCTTCGTACTCTGTCTGTGTTTCATCCCAAGGTCCTTGATTCTTATAGTCTACAAAAACTTAAACTAATTTTTCATTTAGCATATTCTTTCAGAGTTTATATCATTAGAGCACTGGATTTTGAATGCATTCAATTAAGAAGGTCAAGATAATGTTGTCTGACTTTGATGTTAGTTGCTTTAGAGCATATGTGACTTGGAGCAATGTTCTAGAGGTCATTAGAAGCCCATAAACAGTAGTGGGATTGAGCACTTTTGATTTGTCCTTGACCTTCTCTGTTCTAATCCGTTTGACAGCACTGCCTCTAAAATATAAGACTACTTTAACGGATAGTTTCATTTCATATATTCCACCTCTGCCCAGCCCATTGTTGATAGGATAATTTTGTCAAGCTACAGTATTGGGGAAAAGACTTGGAGGGTGAGGTTGTTGTGTGAAAGGCTCTTCACTTCTCCTGACAACTCTGGCTAGGCCAGAAAACTGATTGTGTCTGCATTAGGGCCTCTCTAATCTAACCCCTTCCTGAGTGCTCTACTCATTCTTTCAGGAAATCCAAGACTGAAGATTGGTTTTAACTTGGAAATTTAATTTTGCAATGAAGATTTACAGTTCTACTCCTATGGAATAACTGAGACATAAGCTCCTCTGATCTTGGGCTGAGGTCGGAGTGTGTGGTAGATACCTGCTGCTTTACCATAGGAGAGAACAATGATGCAGAGTGCTAGGGGATGTCTGGAAGGTGGCAGCTCAAGTTGGTGCCTGCTGGCAGGGATCAAAGAAGTTCAGCTTGATGAAGCAGAGCCAGATTGGAAAGGTAGGAAAACAAAGGTGAGCATGTTCTCTCACAAAGGGACCCTGCGCTGGAAACAGAAGCTATTCTGTTCTTCTTCTCTCGGTCGTATAGAGGAAGCTCTTTCTAACAGACTCCCACTGTTGTCCTTGTTTTCTTAGGCAAATCATTCTCTCGCCTTCTGGGAGTGTGTTACTCCACTTGGGGTTTGATGGGTTGTGTGAACTAAGTAAGGTGTGGCTTTTGTGACCTTTGGAACTCACTGCTGATGGGTAGCAGTGTTATTGTAGACTTGTCCATTGCCAAGATATACTTCCTCTCCTCGTGATTCTAGATTTTCCTAGCTTTATAGGGCTTCAAGTCCCAGAAAGGTGGAATATCCTCTTGCCTTTTGCATATATGGTTTCCTAACACTTTCAAAATAAAGGTTTTGATTTCCAAGTCATAGCTCCAGGTGTGGCTATATGATAATATTTATACATGTATGTAGTGTCTGATTATGTGTTGGTATAAAAGAGATGAAATAAAACAGTAAGATAAATAAAATATTTGTTGAATGAATAAAATATTACTAATTTTTTCTGACCCTGCTCAAATACCAAATAAAGTCCCTCTGAACCCAGTGAGCGTGAACTCAGTAACATACCAGAAGCAATTCATTTGGTTGTAAACTCTTAATTTACCATGTTTGAACTTCTATATCTTCTCTCTTCCCTGCCTACAGAGTAGCCATTCTTTTATTCCTCTACTTTCTTAATAAACTTGCTTTCACTTTACTCTATGGACTCTTCTGGAATTGTTTCTTGCATGAGATCCAAGAACCCTCTCTTGGGTCTAGATTGGAACCCGTTTATGGTAACATCTTTCTGGTGAACCACAAAGAGATTATACTGAAGAGACCACTGACCCAAAGGAAAATCATTTGTGTACAAAACCAGTTGGCCAACTTTGGAGTCAAGAAACTTTTATTTTGAGCTATTTACAGCTTGTAGCAATTGAGTAAAGTCTACTCTTATGAACAAAATTTGGAGCATATTTGTTTCTTTCTACCTGATTTCTCCAGAATTTGGAAACTGTAAGTATTTTTAACTTACGGCAATGTATAAGTGCAACAAGAATCTGTTTTCTTTTGCAATAGGATGCAATTGAAGAAACTGGTTATTTTACCAAGGCTTTGACTGGAATGGTGTGTATTCCTTTAAGGAATCAAACTTGACTTATAGAGCCAATAAGAGCCCTTTGGGAAAACTGTCCTCATGCCTTGTCTACATAGCCCCTGTACAGGGTTCCTGACCTGTGGTAGGTTAAGAATGTCACTTCCTGACAGGTCCAGGAGCCCCAAGTTATGTTGGGGCCTCAAGAGAAGAGGAATTTATCCAACTCATAGGTATTTGAGGGTACAAATCCATGGCTGGACTAGGCTTTAAAAAAGTCTTACCTGAGATTCCTGTTATGAAACAAAGTATCATGGAAACCAATATAAAAGCCTATGTGAAAAATCATTCTTGCTGCACTTCATACAAATAATCAGACCAAGAATAATAAAGCAAATTAGTCTTACCATGATTTGTCTTTAGTAAAATGGGAAACTCAAGAGAGAAAATTATGTTAGAAAATGATGGTACACCTGTTTTAGATTCTAGTCTCATCAGTTGTTTTTTAAAGTTATTTTCTGCAATTTAGACTAACTCTGCTTATTCCTGTGAGCCTATGAGTGATAGCTGACTGCTGCTCAGAAGAAACAAGAGGGATGGGTAATGTAAAAATCTAGATCAATATTCTAATTCCGGGCACATATTGGAATCAGCTGGCAACCCTGTATCAGCTTGGTTCCAACATTTGCCCAGTTCATGGAAAATCTTCTTATTTAGTTTACTTGGGATAATTTTGCTTATTTTGTTTTATTGTTGTGGAAGGTATTGCTATTGCACTCTTCGTGTAGGAATGCAGGATAAACAGCTTACTGAATGTTTTCTTAAACTAAACACTTATTAATCTTCCAGATATCACCTTTTGTTGGAACTCACAGTTATGAATGGCCCTCATCATACCAAAGCTTTCTGGCTGAACTCCTCTCTACCCTGAATACAAGAGACCCTAGTAGTTAGGCAGGAATGTCGTCACCCCTGTTCAGCCTGAGGAAGTTACAGAAGATGGATTTCTGTCCTTTACAACCCTTAGGATTAAGGGTTCTCTTATGAAAGGGAGGGGTGAATACATCAGAGCCATTTGAACAAGAGTGATTCCATCTTGAATAGGGGCTGGGTAAAAAAAGGCTGATACCTACTGGACTGCATTCCTGGAGAAGATTAGGTGTTCTAAAACACAGGATGAGATAGGAAGTTGGCACAAGGTCATAAAGACCTTGCTGATAAAACAGCTTGCAGTTAAGAAGCCCGCCAAAACCCACTAAGACCAAGGCGGTGGCAAAAGTGACCTCTGGTCATCCTCATTGCTCATTTTATGCTAATTGTAATGCATTAGCATGTTAAAACACACTCCCAGCAGTGCATAGACGCCATGTCACCTATGTGGTCTAAAAAAGGAGAGGAACCCTCAGCTCCAGGAATTGCCCACCCGTTTCTCAGAAAAAGTGTGAATAATACAGCCCTTGTTTAGCATATAATCAAGAAATAACTATAATTATCCTTAGGCCAACAGCTCAAGCTGCTGCTCTGCCTATGGAGTAGCCATTCTTTTATTCTCTTAATAAACTTGCTTTCACTTTTAAAAGAAATCTAATTTTCATCAGAGTTACCTGTATTTTAGACATCTTGTTTACTAGATTGTAAGTTTGTTTCCTTTTTATTTATTTATTTTTTGAGTTTTGCTCTGTCCCCCAGGCTGGAATGCAGTGGTGCCATCTTATCTCTCTGCAACCTCCTCCTCCCAGGTTCAAGTGATTCCTGCCTCAGCCTCCCGAGTAGCTGGGATTACAGGCACATGCCACCATGCCCAGCTAATTTTTGTGTTTTTATTAGAGAGGATTTCACCATGTTGGTCAGGTTGGTCTTGAACTCCTGACCTTGTGATCCACCCACCTCAGCCTCCCAATAGATTATACGTTTTTAGCAGAATTCATATCTTATTCATCCCCCTTGCTTGACATTGACAGAATTTAGCCAGAGGTGGCAAAAGAGACTCCTAATAAATATCCATGGGATCAATTTATCGTTAAAAATAAAAAGAGAAATCATGCCTGCAAGTCTCTCCAACCTCTCCATTGTTTCTCTGTTCTCTCATGTTAATGTAAGTACTTAGCCTCAGGAGGGCAAGAAACATGAGAAACAGTTTTAATACACCATTATTTGCAACCTATATTCATAAATACTTATGAATTTAGTATTCTATAAGTATTCTTAAGTATACTTATGAATACTTATATTCATAAGTAATCCTATGGCTTATCTTCAAGGCTAAGACAAGCAGCAGATACTCTAATACTTGGCTTGGGTCCTTGTATGAGATAGATGCACACAATTGAGTGAAAAGCCTTTTTGTGCCCCAGTGTTCACATCGTTTTAGCAGGCAGGAAATGGATTCACTATTGCTGATCCAGATGTTCCCATGAATTTCCCATATGGAACTGTATTAGACAGGATCCAGCCAGAGAGCTGAAACTACTATTGAATGTTACGGAATCCGGGATTTATTATAAGAATCCGACCTTTAAAAAATTGTGGGAGTAGCTGAACGAGTGACTGTCAAAAAGCCGAAGTTAGAGGATGAGAAGAGTCACCAACTGTTCGTTTTAAAGCACTTTTCACAGATGGAGAAGTCAAAGTTCATAGCGAAAATCTGAGAAGCTAAGCATGTCCAGTCATTGAAGTGAGAATAAGAGCAGAAGTTCATGTAAATGTTTATACAAAGTTGCATCTATAGAGCTACCACTTCTGTGGGTCCACAGTGAGTCATCTGGTGGTGGACATGAGGTCACCATTTGTCACTAGGGTCAGCAGTCAAGAAGAGGAGCTGGATGTGTAGTGGAGGAGAATAAAGACAAGTTTGAACCTGCTGGTCAACTCTGCATCTGTCCCTCACTACATCTCACTACAAATGCCCATGACTTTGCTTCCACTTACCAAATCTCATGCAAGTTTCTCTTTTGGCTAACTCAGACCTAGAACCATATAGGGAAGAGGATTCTGGGAACTTCAGTTTCCAGCTTAATGATGTTGATAATAGAACCATCCAGCCCAATAACACTATCTATACCATGTGGAAGGGCACATAGATATAGTCTACCACCAAAAAATGCCCAGTATGCTTGGAGCTTAGGAGAGAGTACAAAAGCATCCAGTTACCATACACATTGGATCATCCAGTAGTTCATTCAGATTCAGCTATCAGTGGTACAGCAGAGTGTATTTTTTAAAAGATAGCCATGCAAATAGGTTCCAATTCCATATACTCTTCTTATGATTTGACTTATACTGCACCCACCAAGAAGTGGGTTTTATGTCCTCATCCTGTGCATCTGGGTTTTAATCAAGCATGGTGAAAGTGATGCTTTGTGACTTATGAGGCTAGGTCATAAAAAGGACACAGCTTCTGTTTCTCTCTCTCTCTTTCTCTCTCTCTCGAATGCTTGCCTGTGGAATCCAGCTACTATGTTATGAGGAAGCCCAGGCCACGTGAAGAAGCCACATGTAGGTGTTCGAGCCCCTGGCCTGTGAGTCTCCCAGTTGAGATCCAAATTCCTTGAGCAGAGACAAGCCAACCCCTATGTACACTGCGAATTTCTTATCTATCTAGAGAAACCCTGGAAAATAATATAAATGGTTATTTTTGTTTTAAGTCTCAAAGTTTTGGAAGGTAACTTTTAAAATTATCGATCAATAAGCAATACAGGTAGACACTAGAAACTCCTTTCCTAGACCTGTCCCCCTAACTCTCCTCCTTTCTGTTTTACCCCTTTGAAATCTTCCCTGGTTCTGTCCAGATGCCACCAAAGTATATACAAGGCCAGTGGGATCCATTTTTTGTTCTTTCCTGGGAAAATTAAGAATTAGACTTAATATATTATTAGCTTAGGCAACATATCTCATTCCCCACTAAGGTTGAAGATGAGGAAGGACAAAAAGTGAAAAAAGGAGAAAGACTGCTTTCCTGATACTGCTTGTGTGGCAGAATAGGGACTGGCACTAGTGGGCACTCAGTAAATATTTGTTGAATAAATGAATAAATTATGATGCCTTAGGCATTAAGAGAAGACAGACACGGATCTGTGGATAGCTTTGTTGAAGTCTATGTCAAAGCTGTTCTAGATGGTTGGGTGGTCCAGGGTTCTTGCCCCATAGTAGAGCAGTTTGAGATGTCTAGACTGTGCCAAGTCACACGTAGGTGGGTCTGAGTTATTTAAATTTTCTCTAAGGCAAGTCAGGGATTCTATGAGGTCTTGATGGGGACTTCAGTGAATGCTTTCCCTGTACAACTTGAGGGATTTTCTTGACTGCTAATCACCTAAAGCTAGGTTGTAAATTCTGGGACTGATCTAGACTATAGTGAGCAGCACTCTAACCCTCTAGGTCCCAGAACCTACATTCTTCACCAACGGGGCACCACAGTCTATTTACTAAGAAAATCAATGACCAAATGAGAACGGTGCTCTCCTAAGGTGGGCTTTGCTATCATCATTTTCTAAACTAATGTCATTCAAGGATGGAGGTTTTAAGTACCCTAAGCAACATGGGTGGGTTTTGACTGGTAATTTTTTGAACAACTAGTAAACACTGTGTTTTCTGTGGGAAATATTAATAAAGCATGAGGTATTAGTGAAGTGGATCAAGGTCTTGGTTCAGGAGTCCAGTAGAGCCCTGTTTGAATCTTAACACTGCTGCTTACTGTGATTTTGAGAAACTACATAGCCATTTTAAACTTAGTTTCATTACTTTTTACATGAGGCTAATAATATCTGAGTTTACTATGTAGGTTAAATGTCATTATACATTATGGCATATGTTATATTACACTATGTATGTGGAACAGTAAGTGTTCATTACGTGGTAACTCTTACTGTTATCATTACGAGTATATACTTTGGCAAAAGATATTTTCTGTTCAACTGTCCCTTGAAAAAGTCAAAGCCTTTCATTATGATGCACTCAATTTTCCTACTTCCTGACTTTTTTTCTTAACTTTTATTTTGGGTTTGGTAGTACATGTGAAGGTTTGTTATATAGGTAAGCTCGTGTTGTGGGAGTTTGTTGCACAGATTATTTCATCACCCAGGTATTAAGCCTAGTACCCGTTAGTTATTTTTTTCTGCTCCTTTCCCTCCTCCCACCCTCCACTCTCAAGTAGTCCCCAGTGTCTGTTTTCTTCTTCGTGTTCATGAATTCTCATTGTTTAGCTTCCACTTATGAGTGGGAACATGTGGTATTTGGTTTTCTGTTTCTGCATTAGTTTGCTAAGAATAATAGCCTGCAGCTCCAGCCACGTTCACACAAAAGACATGATCTCATTCTTTTTTATGGCTGCATAGTATTCCATGTTTCTTTATCCAATCTGTCATTGGTGGGCATTTGAGTTGATTCTATGTCCTTGCTATTTTAAATAGTGCTGCAGTGAACATTTGCTTGCATGTGTCTTTATGGTTGAATGATAGATATTCCACTGGGTATATAACCCATAATGGGATTGCTGGGTCAAATGGTAGTTCTGCTTTTAGCTCTTTGGGGAATTGCCAGACTGCTTTCCTCAATGATTGAACTAATTTACACTCCCACAAACAGCATATAAATGTTCCCTTTTCTCAGCAACCTTGCCAGCATATGTTATGTTTTTACTTTTTAATAGTAGCCATTGTGACTGGTGTAAGATGGTATCTTATTGTGGTTTTGATTTGCATGTCTCTAATGATCAGTGATATTGAGCTTTTTTCATATGCTGGTTGGCTGCACGTGTGTCTTCTTTGGAAAAGGATCTGTTCATGTTCTTTGCTCACTTTTTAATGGGGTAGTTTGTTTTTCTCTTGTAAATTTGTTTAAGTTCCTTTTAGATACTTGATATCAGACCTTTGTCAGATGCATAGTTTGCAAATATTTTCTCCCATTCCATAGGCTATTTACTCTGTTGATGGTTTCTTTTGCTGTGCAGAAGCTCTTAAGTTTAATTTGTCATTTTTTGCTTTTGTTGCAATTGCTTTTGGTGTCTTTGTCATGAAATCTTTGCCTCTTCCTATGTCCAGAATGATATTGCCTAGGTTGTCTTTCAGGGTTTCTATAGTTTTGGGTTTTACATTTAAGTCTTTAATCTGTCTTGAGTTGATTTTTGTATATGATATAAGGAAGAGGTCCACCTTCAGTCTTCTACATATGAGTAGCCAGTTATCCCAGCACCATTTATTGAATAGGAATCTTTTTCCCATTGCTTGTTTTTGTCAGCTTTGTCAAAGATCAGATGGTCATAGGTATGTGGTCTTGTTTCTAGGCTCTCTATTCTGTTCCTTTGGTCTATGTGTCTGTTTTTGTACCAGTACCATGCTGTTTTGGTTACTGTAGCCCTGTAGTATAAAGTCAGGTAATGTGATGCCTTCTGGTTTGTTATTTTTGCTTAGGATTGCCTTGTCTATTTGGGCTCTTTTTTAGTTCCATATCAATTTTAAAATAGTTTTTTCTAGTTCTGTGAAGAATGTCGTTAGTTATTAGACAGGAATAGCATTGAATCTGTAAGTTGCTTTGGGCAGCATAGCCATTTTAGTGATATTGATTGTTCCTATCTATGAGCATTGAATGTTTTCCCATTTGTTTGTGACTTCTTGACTTTTTCTACAAAATGAAATACTATAAATTAATCCTTTAAGTTCAATCTCCTTCATGAAGCATTCCCCCAGCACTTCCGTCTCACTTGTATCTTTTCTTTCTTAAAATTTTTATCACTCGTATTACTAAGACCTATGCCATTGTATTTAATTTATCACCACTTACTGTTCTCACATGGCTCTGGGTATGGTCTTGTCTCCTTAATAGAAGTTTAGGAACTTTCATGGGGAAGTATCATACCTTATACCACATCTGTACTATCTTGAAATTCTAGATGGTTTTGGGCAAAAAGATGGTAGTCAAAAACTACTATTGATTTTACTTTGTATTTAGAGGGCATTAAAATAATATTCTTCCACTGGAATGAATCAAGAGGACATCTCATGTGATGTCACTGATAGCTCTGGGTTGGATTCAGAGAGAGATGATCTCTGGGTTTCATGAGCACCAAAAGAGATACTGGTATGTATTGCATGTGCACAGGATATGCAAGGTGCCCAGTGTACATTCAGTCAAACTGTTTTAAACCAAATTATCATATGCCTTCTGCTTTGTCCCTGCCTATCGCTGGTCCAAAGCCACTGGGATATGGTGAGGAAGACTCAGATGCCTGGCTGTGTGGTATGCACCATTAATAGGGATCTTTCTTTTCCAATAGCTCCCAGCTTTTTCAGTAGGCCAAGAGCGGGCCCTGGTCTGGAATAGAAGGTTGACAGACAACAGAACACTGTGCTTAAGCAGGACTGAGAGAATGGAAAAACTGATCCACAGGAGATCCACCCTGCCAATTCAGCGGCAGTTGGAGGAAGTACTCTCAAAACATAATGTGCGGAGGCTGGCAGGCCAGCACAGAGAGACATGCCAGCACTTGCAAGCTCCCTATCTGAGACAGGGTGGATTCCACAATGCTAAATCATAGCATTCAAATGCTATCATACCTCCCAACTATCTTTTGTATCACTGCCAATCTTTCAGTAGGAACCTGACTGACACTGTTTAGGCAGAGACCAAAGGAAGAAAAACAGTTGAGGTGTACAGAGAGTAATAGACTGGCTTATAGCTTGCACTTCAAAGAAATATATAAGGAAATATCTTATTTTATGTTAGTTTTCCTATCCTTCATGGACCCCAATTCAAGTAATGAGTTCCATGAATGCAGCTAGATTATAGCAGTTAAGCACTTCAGTTTCACAGTTTCCATACTTGCTTACATCATTAAACACATTAGTAGAGTATGGCAACCTTTCTAGTGCTGTCTGCTTTGGTTTCATAGATCACATGCTCAATAATAGATCTCTAAATGACCACAGCTCACAGTGGCTATCCTACGGAAGGGAATGGCCTGGTTTTTCTTGATTGGGAAATAAACTTGTTTAACCAGATGACCTCATTCTTATTCTAGTAACTGGGAAAAAATACAACAAAAGAGTAATAAATTCAAGAATGATGCCTGTTCCCTGGGGAATTGGTGGATAAGGGGGAGAATGGTGTTGTTGGAGGGACAGGTTATGACCTGTCAGAAAGAGAAGAAATACAATTGTGATTAACACTTACAGAAGGGTGTTTAACCTTAGGCCTAAAGTAGCTGGCTCAAAAGAAAACAAATACGTTGATGTGAAAACACTGAGATTATTGACTTTTGGTTGAGAGAGGAAAATGGAGCCATTGTGATGTGGAAATAGACAACACATTGTTTATTCTGCCTGGTTCATGGAAATCTATTTTTCACAGTACTTTATTCAAGTACTTTGATGTCATAGTACTTCTATTTAAAAAAAAGGAAAGGGCCTTAAACTTCATTTTGTGGGAATAGGAATATGCCTTCCCTCACCTCAGTTCTGCCAAATACATACGAAGACTCCAGACTCACAGCCACCACAGAGTGATGGGAAAATCTTTTTTTGTTTTTCTTTTCTTTTTTTTTTTAATTATACTTTAAGTTCTAGGGTACATGTGCATAATGTGCAGGTTTGTTACATATGTATACTTATGCCATGTTGGTGTGCTGCACCCATCAACTCGTCAGCACCCATCAATTCATCATTTATATCATGTATAACTCCCCAGTGCAATCCCTCCCTCCTCCCCCCTCCCCATGATAGGCCCCAGTGTGTGATGTTCCCCTTCCCGAGTCCAAGTGATCTCATTGTTCAGTTCCCACCTATGAGTGAGAACATGCGGTGTTTGGTTTTCTCTTCTTGTGATAGTTTGCTAAGAATGATGGTTTCCAGCTGCATCCATGTCCCTACAAAGGACGCAAACTCATCCTTTTTTATGGCTGCATAGTATTCCATGGTGTATATGTGCCACATTTTCTTAATCCAGTCTGTCACAGATGGACATTTGGGTTGATTCCAAGTCTTTGCTATTGTGAATAGTGCCGCAATAAACATACGTGTGCATGTGTCTTTGTAGTAGAATAATTTATAATCCTTTGGGTATATACCCAGTAGTGGGATGGCTGGGTCATATGGTACATCTAGTTCTAGATCCTTGAGGAATTGCCATACTGTTTTCCATAATGGTTGAACTAGTTTACAATCCCACCAACAGTGTAAAAGTGTTCCTATTTCTCCGTGATGGGAAAATCTTTATGGATAAGCCTGAGTGGAGAAGGAAGACCAATTTTTCAGAATACAGTGGGACAGATTTCTTTCTTTACTATTGGTTTCAGGTTTCCCTGTCTTTCTAATGTCATGTCTGTGATCAGAGGACCCCTCAAAAGCCTTCGTAAAGGAAACTTTACACTTTAACTTGTCACATGTGTAGAGCAAGTGAAGTGACAGCAGCATGGAAGAAAATCCAGTCCTTTTCTGTGAGCAGGGGACTTTGATAGACTCTCAGACTGCTGGGAATGTTACCTTTTACTCAAATCACTTCTTAAATGAGGAGAGATACTTAGCCCATTTCCTGCTGGTGGGGTGGCAGAATAACTGATACTTTAAGTGGGACATTTTTTGGGTGATTTTGAAAAGATTTTTCAGAACTTCAGAAACTTCTATGAATGTCCTGAAATGTCGTTGCTTGAATATTTTTGTCAGTAATACTTTTAAAATTCAAAATGTCAATTTTGGCAAGAAATTTAGGTTGATGTAAACCTAGGAGCTTTTATAAGAGCTTTATGTAAACTCAGTTAGGATGCTGAATGAGGAACCCTCACAGTGTTAGCAAACGACATTTAGGAAAGACAAGGAGCCATGAAAAACAAAAATGCTTATCCTACTGGGTCTGCAGAAAATCAGAACAAAGCAAAAGGTCTGACTCTTTGTATCAAATTAAATTCCAAATAGATGATAATTTAAATGTAAAAAAAGGCATAATGGTAGTGGAAGAAAATTTAAGCAAGATTTTCATAATCTAGAAATGAGGAATGATTTTAAACATGACAGCTAAAACCAAAATCCAAAGAAGAATGTGTAGATTGGCTGCATGAAAATGAAAAAAATCCTCGAAGATGAGCTACTCATTGCTGCTTCACACATAACACAAAATGTAAACCATCTAAATATCTACACTTGAGAATTAGTTTGAAAAAATAAAAGCAAAACCATACAATAGACTACTATTACAAATGATAATATAAACATAAATTTATTATGCAGAAGAACCTATGTTTGTGAAAAAGGGTCACAAAACATTTCAATTATAATATAGTAATTTGACAAATGGTCACATCATGCACATAGGAAGTTTGTACACTTTTTTTCTTGATACCTCATTATAAAAATTGTCAAGCATACAGAAAAGGAGAACAAATAATGAACATCCATATATTTTCTACCAGGATTTAAAAATTGTTAACATTTTGTCATATTTACTTTATTTCTGTGTACATACATCGCCCCACATACATTTGACTTCACTGACTACCTGATTTATGAATCTTTTCTAAACATTAAGGCCCAGATTCTGCTTGAACAAGTTAAGTAGTGATGATCTCAGTCTCATTAAAGGCAATCTATTCGGTTTTGGGTCACACTTGCTAACAAAGTTTTTCCCTTGATTGCATTAAAATCTGAATTTTTGGGGGGTTATTAATGAACACAATTTAGCTATCTTTTTTTGAAATAAGATGCTGAAACAAAAATTTATTCAATCAAGTTATACTGGGGATATTGCAATGCTAGCTTTTATGTTACAAAAAGTAGTAATAATATTGCACATGTATCCTAGAACTTAAAGTAAAATAAAGATAAATAATTTGATTATTCATGCAATTATATACAGTTTTATATGCCCGTTTAAAGACAAATATGCATAACGACATTAAAATAATTTAAAAGAAAATGTAATACAAAAATAAACCAATCTTAGTAAATTCTAAAAAAAGTAGTAGTAATAATAAATCTTTGGCAGATTTGTCTAAAAAATAATTTGTGTCTAAGACTTTAGCAACACAAATGTCTCAGGGAAGGGGAATAGCACCACCTCTAACAGATGTCTTCATCTGTGGAGCAGCGTTCTGTCTTACAGGCATGGTGAGAAACCACTAAGCAAAGGCACTGTGCTCTGGGAAAATTTCAATCCGTCAGGGAGGCAGATGCTAGATATGAATATGCTGACAGGCGTTCTGGTGCTGTTCCAAGCTCCCCTTCAATATTCAACTCCTTTGTCCTCATCTCCCATCTTCATCAACCCTCCTGCCTTACTGGGCAGGGCAAGGATTGTTTTCCTGACATTCTCCTTTGATTAGCCAAGCATCTCAGTGAGGATTATTATAATCAACTCTTTTGTAATCTAATGCCTTTTAGAGTGTGTGTGTCTGTGTGTGCATATGCGTGTGCATGCCTGTGTGTGTGTGTGAGAGAGAGAGAGAGAGAGAAAGAACGAGAGAGAGAGAGAGTTGAGGAGGAGGCAGCTTTCAGAAAGTGGTGAGAAAGGGCTACCTGCCTTCCTACTCCCTAAGAAATTCTCAGATTTGACATTAACCTCCCTCCTCCCTTTTCTCTTTCACTACTTCCTTACTCCAATTTCCCGTTTTTTTCCTTCTTATTGAGATTTCTCTTCTAAAGCTGCCACTTGTCTCAAGTCCCCTGGGATTTTATAGTTCAATTGTGAAATCAGATTTCCTTCTTCAGAGTTGTCCGCTAGGTTCTCTCACAAACAATATAGTTGATCCCAAATTCCGGCACATCTCAAAATATTCCTATGGGGCAGCAGTTTCTTAAATCTCTCTCAGCACTGGGACTAATAACTCAAGGTTAATGATATTAGAAATTTGAGGAGGAGTTTGGGCACTGGATGGAACGCTGGATTTTCTGCTCATTATTATGAGCCTCCCATGTTAGTTTCAGTGTTGGCCTCCTGAGATTAAGCTTTGAGTTAACATAGGGTCAAGTTCCAGAAACTGGATATGGTATGGAAACTGCAAGGGGAAGGCTTTCAGCTTTTATTCAAAATTTATTACCTTAGATTGTTAAAGGTTGATACATTTTTTAAAAATTAAACAAGTACCATTTTCATCTGTTAATTTGTCATGTTGCTTTGTATTACTATGCAATGTATACCTCTCCTCTACCTTCCAAAAAGTCAAAATTCATGGTAAGGTCTAGAGATTCTTGGCAATTTCATCATATCTTTGCTTTATGGATTAGTCAAGGCTAGGATGAAGTACATGCTGAATGTCAGTTGAACTTCTATATCAAAATACTGAGGTGAAAAACTCTAAGAAGCATTGGATCATTGAAAAGGAAATGGAATGATAAAATTGAGAAACATTTGTTAGATCTGCCAAAGCAGCAAATGAACCAATGCCTGGAAGATTCAAAGCTTTGAAAAGATTTATACCTCAGCATCATCTGGTAACTATAGAATAGTACATATGTACCAAAACTTTTCAATCAAATCATAATATATAAGAATTATTAATTAATAACATAATGTATCAAAGGCAAGATAATTTTAGACATTATAACATTTTTCTATGCTTTGAAACAAGCAGTTAAGAGATCATTTAATGCTGGAGGAGAAGGATGATTTGACAGTCTCTCAAGGTCTATTCTGGAATTTTAATTCTATAATTCTTGCATTGTTTAGATTTTCATTAGTGACTATCTCAGCACCAAATATATATCCATATTAATTGCAATAAATATATCATATGTGAACTAAAAAATTGAACTGATTCTGCTTTTCACAGTATTAAAATATTTAAACTCAAATATTTTGTGCTTATTAAAGAAGATAACCTTGGTTAAAATAAAAAATAATAATAATAAGCAAGTCAACAGCTCTGCATCGTGTACCTTCTTCATGTATAACAGCGCTTTGGGCACTGAGGATCCTGTAAAGATGATTAGTCTACCTCTGCTTCTAGGACTCTTATGTTCTGTTGTTGGTGTGCAGATTGTGTACATGTAAGATACAAATAATCATTTATGAAAGGTAAGTAATACAAGATAATGCATAACACATGAGAAGTAAAAGACGCTGCCAATGAGTACAGTACTAGAACCAGGAGATGGTGTTTGTATTGTGAAGGTGATAGAACATTTTCCAGAGGGGGGGGACTTTGGGAAAACTGGGGAGTGTTTTTACTGAGAATGAGTAGGCTGATGTGCCACAGATCTGCTCCCAACATAAGGAAAAGAGATACTATATATATATAATTTACACTTAGATCTTCCTCTGAAGGGAAAATATTTTTAAAAATAAAAAAATATTTTAACATAACTCAATTATTTAAATGAGGATCAATTCAAAGCAGGTGACATGAATTTTGCCCAAATCAGGGCTTTGACCACTCTGTCCTTTACATGCAAGATGCTGTTTTAGGATATTGTAACCAGATAATGTATTGCAAATTACTTCAGGGTTTAGGAATCCTAGTTGTATTTGTACCTAACTGCTGTGTTTTCTTCCAGGCAGTCTTGACCCAGTGATTTATATTCTTGTACACATTTTATTTTTCCACCGATACTTAACCAACCTGACCTCGCTTGTTGAGTATTTGTTTGTGAGATTCTTTAGCAAAACTGCTCACACAAAGGAAAATTCAGGAGCATTTACAGACGAAATTTAGGTACCTAGAATTCCACATACATTCTGTACAAATACTTGACTTTATGTAACCTTTATCTAATATATCTGACTGATGTTTACCAATTTATATTAACATTCATTTTGCATTTCATTACAGCTTATCAAATTGTTATAGACCTTCAGACTCACTGTCTTCCAAGTCAACTGTGCCAAAATTTTCTTATAACAAGGAACTTTTCCAACTAATTGATAGAGGTAACAGTTAACTCTACCATCTAGAAGCAAGATCTTTTGAGATTGCAGATTTAAATCTTTCAGCTTGATTTTATATCTCAATAATAGCTGTAATTTAGCAAAATCTCCCCAGGTAATTTCATCCAAAAGAGTAGTCTCCAGGAAAGAGAGAGTGCACATGTACAGGCTAGGGCTCTGTCACAAAATATGGATTAAGTCTAGAACTGTGCACCTCTGAGATACAAAACACACAGACACACACACACACACACACATGAGACAAAACAATGGAGGCTTTTTTTGGAGACAAACACAAGGCAGATATACTCTTCTAACATGGTGAATAAAAGAACGCCCATTAAGTGGCATGGTGGGAAATGAATTGCTATATGTATTAAGAGCAGGTTCCTGAAGAGAACGAAATTCCATGGAATTCTCTGACTCATGGAAGGCTTTGATACATGGAGAGAGAATGGGATCTAGAGTTTAATAGATCTGAGTTCAAACTCAGTCTCTGTGCCTTAAGAGCTGTATGATCTTGAGTATATGTCTTTGTCTTCTGGTGCCTCTGCTCCTCATCTTTGAAATGAAGGCAATATGGCACTACTCATCCTGAAGAGCCCAATATAGTCCTCTATAAATATCAGCACCCCACTTCTCCCTAGCCCCACATCGAGCAAATGCTCCACTAACAACTATGACATCAAACACTATTCATATACTTTGAAAAGAAGCTTTCTAAAATAGAATAAAGATCAGTCCTAGATGGTTTTAAAGATAAAAACACATCTCAAGGAAAGATTTTCACAAGTCTCCACAAATGGAAAGCAAAAGCAAGTGAGATGAGAAATAACTTTTATTTCTAAAAGAAAGCTTGGATGGAAATGAAAGAAACTAGAGGTGGTATTGGAAAACAGTGAGTTGATTGTTTGAGTAATTAGTGGTAAAACTCAAATGTCAGGTTGTTTTTGGATCCTAAAATCGCTGTAGGAAACCTATGAGAAGCTTTTCTCTGTGGGTGGCAGCTGGCCAGCCTCTGAGTGCAGATGTTTTCATGTCCCAGGCTACTTAGGACCCAGGGCTGCAGGCTGTCTGCTAGGCCCACTATGCTTTTTGAGAGTGTTTCTGTGCTTGAGTTAAGAAAGGCCTGGAGATTTTTGAGGGGTCTGCTTCTGTGGTCCTGTTTACAAAGTAATTTGAGAGAAAAGTGTCTAAAAATATTTTCTTTCTTGCTGTCAGAAGTTTTGCCCTTAAGCATTTGTTTCTTTGGGTTAAAGTATTCTCATTTTCAGATGTTCTCTTTCGAAATAAAAAAATTCATAGAGGGCTATGAATAAAAATTTACACAGCCAGTGTTTGTTCTAATCTTTAATTTGGTCTCACTATGCAAGTAGGGCATCAACGTGAGCCTAGGCTTTGTCCCGTCCCAGGGTTCAGGCATGCTGGACATGTCTGATGAGATAGTGGGGCAGTTGACAGAATTGTTTGTACAGACTGAGCATGTCTGGGTGGAAAATTTATCCCAAAGTAAAAAGCCAGACCCCATGCTTGGTTGAGCCATAAAGCCTTAGACATTGAAGAGGAAAAATGATTCTGAACAAGAAAGTGTGGTGTTTGTCCTTCGAAAGGGAAAGAGAATAAGTGAAAATAGAAAAATAAATTTCACTAAAAGTATGAACAGTGAAGTTTGAAAAACAATTCCGAGAAGTCCTACCCATGGAGATTAAGCAGGAGAGAGGCATTGCCCCATTGTACCCCAGATGGTTTTGCAGGTGCTGGTGACTTGTGGATCAGAGGCCTCGAGCTGGTGGGAGTCTGGGACCATGGAATTCGCCTGGGGCTGCCTTAAGTTCTATGTTAAGAGGTACGAGGAGCCTGTGACATTTGCTTGGGTTACAGGTGGAAAATGTGTTTTATAAGATCAGACTTGGTATCATATGTATAAGAAAAGAGAAAACAAAGGCATAGATTTTAAATTACATTATATTTCTGTTTCCTAAGTGATGGAAAAGTGAAGATTCAGTAAGGTAGACGGTCAGTTTGAAGCAATAATTAAGAGTTAAAACCAGTCAGGGAAAGAGCACCCTATTTCTGTATAGACAATTTTGGCTGAAGAGTAAATTATTAATGAAAAAGGAACTACCTAGGGAAAGAAGTGGGAAACATTTTGATAAAAAATTTATGTTAAAAAGTCTATCAAAAACTTGTCAGAAAAGTTTACTACACATAAAATTAAGTCAATATAAGTATTTAGTGGATTCATATATCTTGATAGTGGTGTGTTTACTCTGAGAATTATTTGATGCAATTATGTAGCGCATATAAATGGACTTATTTTAAAACAGAAGTTTAAGTTTTTGAAAACTAAGCTTTATGCAAAGTTAGTCTCAGTGCTCTGTAAAGCCTCTGTTCTCATCATTGGCATTGTGTCTGGTGGCAGTAATTTGAAGGATGAGGTAAAATTTCTGGCTGGGACTTATGAAGTCAAACCAGAAACTACCTCAAATACTCAATGGCTTAAATAATATGACAGGGGTACACACAGAAGAAAATGGTAAATTCTGTTAGTTGTCAAGTTATTAATATCGTTTAAAGTAGCTGCAAATAGGATGCTAGGAATTGGCATTTTTGATGGGAAAGAGAATGAATATCACCAAAAAAGATGGAAAAGATACAGCAAGAATGCGGACCCATAAGTGTGTGTTTGGAAGCTTTTGACAGCACATGGCTAAGGTGTCTAGGAGGAGAGCTCCCTGAAGGCAGGGATTGAAGAAGGGAAGGGATCCAAGAACGGTGCAGCCTCCTTTAATACCAAGCTTAGATGCACCCCTTAGAGACACACTCAGAGTTTCCTAGGGGATTCTTGTTGCAACTTTTTACAGTATCTGTAAAGTAGGTGCCCCACTTCTTAGAAACTCAAGCACTTTCCCAAACGTTGCATGTGATACTCAATTATAATGATTACATTTTGGAGAAACCGGCACAGGTTTTAGGATTTTTTGAAAACTGGTGGCTTTAGAACTTCTTTCTCTTCTCCTCAGTCCAATTCAACAGACGCTAATAAACTGTATTATGTGCCAGGAACTGTGCTGGCCACTAGAGGTAAAAAGATAATTAATCAGTGAATGATTGGAGAGTGATTTTGAGGGATAGATGGATAGGTGGAGCGTAGGTAGAGATAAGAGATGACATGGAGGCTTTATTAAAGATAAAATATTTGTCAGATAAGGAAGAGGGGAAGAAAGTTTCAAATAAAGCCATGGCTTCTTCAGGAAATACTAACTCGGAGATGAAATATAGGATGTGGAAAAGAATCTAGGGAGAAAGATAGTAAATATATTTATAGCTATTATTTACTGAGTACTTTCTTTGCACATAAAACTAGATTAAAGTCAGATCGTAAGATTTTAAATGTTACGCTAAGAGATTTACACTTAAACTTTATTATGGGAGCAAGTAGAGAATGATTCCCTGTGATAGAATTGTGGAGTTCAAAAGACTAAAGTAATTTAACCATGGCTACAATTATTGAGTATTTATTTTATGTCAAGCATTCGGCTAAATATGTTAAGCATTATCTCATTTCTTAGGTCATGGTTTATTATGTTAGAATAATGAGATATGATAAGACCCTTGATTAGATTTTTAGTACTAGGGATAGAAAGTAGTCAACAATTTAAATGTGGTGGGGAAAATATTTCAGAACTTTAATCATTCATTAATTTGCTTACCCATTCACTCTTTCAACAAATATTTATTGAGTCACTTACTATTTTGCCAAACTCTGAGCTAGATGCTAAAAGCCAGGTGTTTGTACTGTGAGCTTCCTTTGTGTCAGCAGCTTTTCTAAGTCCTTTGCAGGTATACATGCCTTTTTACTGACATTTTTACAGATGAGGAAATAAAGACAAAGAGACATTAAATTACTTATCCAAGGCCAGAGAGTTAGCATGTAGGACTTGAACCACACAGGCTGACTGCAGATGTGGCCTCCTTTAATACTCTACGCTACATTTCACAGACAGGTAAAACCTCTGACCTCAAACATGTCACTTTTTAGTTGGAGAAGAAAGACATAGAAGCAAATAACTAAAATAATCCAAATGTATAATTCCAGTGCACAAAGTGCAGTGTGGTATTTCCAGCTTTGGGCTATTATGAATACAACTGCTATACACATTCATGCACAGGTTTCTGTGTGAAGTCTTCATTTCTGCAGGATAAATGCCTAAGAGTGAAATTGCTGTCTGATCTTATGGTAGTTGCACGATTGGTGTTTGAAGACACTGGCAAAGTATTTTCTAGGGTGGCTGCACCATTTTACATTCCCAGTAGCAGAGTGTGAATAATCCAGTTGCTCTGCATCCTTGGCAGCACTTTAGCGTTGTCACAATTTTTTATTTTAGTCATTCTGACAAGGGTGTAGTGATAAGTCTTTGTGGTTTTAATTTGCATTTCTCTAATGGCTAATGATGTCAAACATCTTTTCATGTGCTTATTTGCCATCTGTATATCTTCTTCAGTGAAATGTCTCTTCATGTCTTTTGCCTACTTATTAATTGTTTTTTTTTCTGTAGGGGTTTGAAATTTTTTTTATATATTCTAGTTACTAAATAGTAGTCCTTTGTTGAACATGTGGTTTGCAAATATTTGCTCTTGGTCTTTAGCTTGTCTTTAACAAGGTCTTTTGCATATTTAATCTTCAGTGTGGTTAAAAATAAAATTTGTGAAACAAATAGATATTTATCATATTAACTTTTTTTTTTCCTTTTTTTTTCTTTTGAGACAGAGTCTCGCTCTGTCCCCCAGGCTGGAGTGCGGTTGTGCGATCTTGGATCACTGCAACCTCCACCTCCCAGGTTCAAGTAATTCTCCTGCCTCAACCCCGCTACTAGCTGGGATTACAGACCTGTGCCACCATGGCTGGCTAATTTTTGTAATTTTTTTTTAGTAGAGATGGGGGTTTCGCTATGTTGACTAGGCTGGTCTCGAACTCCTGACCTCAAATGATCCACTGCCTTGGCCTCCCAAAGTGTTGGGATTACAGGAATGAGCCACCACACCAGGGCTATATTGACTTTTTTAGAGTTAAACATTAGGGGTCATGCTGATTTGGATGAGCAACTCTTTAAAAAGTCTATAAGCTTTACTAACTTAAAAAAAAAATTAAGTTGACATATCATAGTTGTACATACTTTTTGGGGTACATGTAGTATTTTGATATATGTATGGAATGTGTAATGATTAAATCAGAGTAACTAGGTTAGCCATCACCTCAAACATTTATCTTTTCTTTGTTTTGGGAACATTACAATTCTTCTCTTCTAGCTATTTTGAAATATGCAATAAATTATATGTGTCTATGTTCATGGTGGATATTGGTCTGTAGTTTTTTTGTTTGTTTGTTTGACTGACTTTATCAGGTATTGGTATCAGGGTAATATTAACATCACAAAATGTTAGCTTCTTCCCTCTTTAATTTTCTAAAAGAGAATGTGTAAAAGTGGAATTCATCACTAGAAATACCATTTGACCCAGCCTTCCCATTACTGGGGATATACTCAAAGGATTATAAGTCATGCTGCTATAAAGACACATGCATGCGTATGTTTATTACGGCACTATTCACAATAGCAAAGACTTGGAATCAAACCAAATGTCCATCAGTGACAGACTGGATTAAGAAAATGTGACACATATACACCATGGAATACTATGCAGCCATAAAAAATGATGAGTTTGTGTCCTTTGTAGGGACATGGATGCAGCTGGAAACCATCATACTCAGCAAACTGTCGTGAGAACAGAAAACCAAATACCGCGTGTTCTCACTCATAGGTGGGAATTGAACAGTGAGGTCACTTGGACACAGGAAGGGGAGCATCACATACCAGGGCCTATAGTGGGGAGGGGGGAGGGGGAAGGGATAGCATTAGGAGATATACCTAATGTAAATGATGAGTTAATGGGTGCAGCACACCAACATGGCACATGTATACATATGTAACAAACCTGCACATTGTGCACATGTACTCTAGAACTTAAAGTATAATTTAAAAAAAGAAAAAAAGGTATAGTTCATCAAGTTTGGAAGAATTCTCTATTGAAAATCCCTGGACCTGGAGATTTCTTTCTTGGAAGTTTAAAAATTATAAATTCAGGCTGGGTGCCGTGGCTCAAGCCTGTAATCCCAGCACTTTGGGAGGCCGAGACGGGTGGATCACGAGGTCAGGAGATTGAGACCATCCTGGCTAACACAGTGAAACCCCATCTTTACTAAAAATACAAAAAAATTAGCCAGACGTGGTGGCAGGTGCCTGTAGTCCCAGCTACTCAGGAGGCTGAGGCAGGAGAATGGCATAAACTCAGGAGGCGGAGCTTGCAGTGAGTTGAGATCCGGCCACTGCACTCCAGCCTGGGAGACAGAGCAAGACTCCGTCTCAAAAAATAAATAAATAAATAAATAAATAAATAAATAAATAAATAAATAAATTATAAATTCAATTTCCTTGATACTTATAAGCACATTTAAATTATCTATTTCATATTAGGTTCATTGTGAAAGCTTAAGACACTGGCCCATTTCGTCTACTTTCTCAAATTTATGTATGTAAAGTAATTTATAGCATTTCCTCATTTTTCTTTTGTTATTTGTCGGGTCCATAGTGATATTCTCTTTTTCATTTCTGGTATTGGTAATTTATGTCTTTTATCTTTTTTACTTTTTCAGTCTTACAAAAGGTTGTCAATTTAATTGATCTTTGAAAACCAGCTCTTTGTTTCATTCATTTTTCTGTATTTAATTTCAATGATTTCTGTCCTTCCCTTTATTATTTCTTTCATTTTCCTTGCTGTGGATTCAGTTTGCTCTTCTTTTTTTTCTTGTTAGGTTCTTGAAGTGGAAGCTTAGATTGTTGAAATGAAACTTTTCTGTTTTTTGTAATGCATGTGGAATTGAAACTTTTCTTTTTTTTGTAATGCGTGAATTTTGTGCTCTAAAGTTATCTCTCAGCACTGCTTTAGTTGTGTTCCGGAAATTTTGATATATTGTATTTTCATTTCATTCAGTTCAATATATTTTTTAATTTCCCTTGAGACTTCCTCTTTTATCCCTGGGTTACTGTGGTCTGGTCTCCAAGCTTGGATGTTTTTCTGCTATCTTTCTGCTATCTTTCTCTTATTGTTTTCTAATTTTAGTTATTTGTGGTTGGAGAACACATTCTGTATGATTTCAATTTTTAAAAAATTGTTGATATTTCTTTTATGGTTCAGGATATGGTTTATCTCGGTCTGTATTCTGTGCTCACTTGACCAGAATGTGTATTCTACTATTATTGGGTGAACTGTTCTATAAAAGTTGGTTAGATCCTGTTCGTTGATGGTGTTGTTGAGTTCCTTATCCTTGCTGATTATCTGTGTAGTTGTTCTATCAATTGTTGAGAGTTAGTTGTTGAAGAAAACGACTAAAATTGTGTTGTTCTTTCAGTTCTATTGTTTTCTTCCCCACATAATTAGCATCTCTGTTGTTTGACATATACACTTTAATAATGCTATATATTTTTGGTGGATTAACCCTTTTGTCATTTTATAATGAGCCTCTTTATCTCAAATAATTTTCTCTTTTTTGAAGCCTATTTTATTAGATGTTTTTTTCCATCCTTTTCCTTTTAACTTGCCTATATTGGTTTACTTGAAGTGAATTTTTGTGGACAGTAAATAGTTGGGTCATGTACTCTGCCAGTCTATTCTTTCACCCTCTATTTTTTAATTGGTAGATTTGGACCATTTTTATTTAATGTAATTATTGATATGTAAGACTTAAGCTTATCATTTTTTTGTTTTGTTTTCTGTTGTTCTGTTTTTTTTTTTTTTTTCTTTTCCTACCTTCCTATGCATTACTGGAAGATTTTTATTAGTTCTATTTTATTTTGTTTATAGTGTTTTTGAATAGCTTTTTTTTTCACAATTGTTCTAGGTATTATATTACTTATACATAACTTATCATAGCCTATTGGTTTCATAATTTTACTAGTTTGAGTGGCATTTAGAAACATTGCCTTCTTTTATGTATATTTCCTTCACTTACTTAGAATGAAATTGTCTAATTTTTTTTCCCTACCTGCGTTTAGAGCCCCATCACATTTTTGCATCTATCACCAAACATAATTTTGAAAACTCAAGAGGAGAAGGAAAATATTGTATTCACCATATTTTTGTTTACCATGTTATTCCTTCCTGATGTTCCAAGGCTCTTTTTTTTTTTTTTAAAGTCAGTTTCT
>NW_016824694.1:189044-194060 GCF_001698545.2 Rhinopithecus bieti | reverse complement strand
AAAAAAAAAAAAAAAAAAAAGATAATTAACCTAAAATAGCTGTTGAAACAGATTGCCTAATGTATATCCAATACAGTTATACAATTACAAAGTCACCATCAGTAAAGGATAAACCACTGTATATCACATTTTCCCACATAAATATTATTCACTATATCTTATTTAATGGATGCACAGAACATGATTTTTCATTTTCCTTTATTTTGCATTAGTATGATTGTGCAACTGAAATAGAATTTTTAAAATTATACATTTAAGTACTAATGATATTTCCTCTTTTGTTTGTCTATTTCCATTTCGTCATGTTATTTTTTTCCTCATTAACTTGTAAAAATTATTTTTAAAGACAAGCAATTATTTCTACCATACTTGCAATTTTGTCTTAAAGTGTGTTAACACATTGAACACTAACTGAACTATTTTATGTCACAAGCACCATGACAACAGGTTTACATACACTGGCTCACTTAATTCTTAACAATAATTATGAGACAGGTACTATTGTTATCCCCATTTCATAGATAGGAAACTAAGGTACACAACAATTAAGTAACACTTAGTAGGAAAGCTGGATTCCAAAATCTAGCAAATTGATTTTCAAGCTCTGACTACTTCTTCAGAAAAATCTAACACCTTACAAGGATATATTTCCTTTGGTTTATCTTTGAGCAGTTATTTAAGGCTCTGACTAGGAAGAATTCCATTTTGTTTAATTTATATTTTTGTCCTGTGATTAGAAGGGGGAATTACTAATTTCTAATCATTTCCTGCTCTGTGAAATATATTTTAAAAATTGTTCCAATTCCTGGCCAACATGGTGAAACCCCGTCTCTAGTAAAATTACAAAAATTAACCGGGTGTGGTGGTGCGCATCTGTAATCCCAGCTCCTCAGGAGGCTGAGAGAATTGCTTGAACTCAGGAGGCAGAGGTTGCAGTGAGCCGAGATCGTGCCATTGCACTCCAGCTTGGGCAAGACAGTGAGACTCTGTCTTCCCCCCGAAAAAAATGAAAATAAATAAATATAAATAAATTATAAATTCAATTTCCTTGATACTTATAAGCACATTTAAATTATCTATTTCATATTAGGTTCATTGTGAAAGCTTAAGACACTGGCCCATTTCGTCTACTTTCTCAAATTTATGTATGTAAAGTAATTTATAGCATTTCCTCATTTTCTTTTGTTATTTGTCGGGTCCATAGTGATATTCTCTTTTCATTTCTGGTATTGGTAATTTATGTCTTTTATCTTTTTTACTTTTCAGTCTTACAAAAGGTTGTCAATTTAATTGATCTTTGAAAACCAGCTCTTTGTTTCATTCATTTTCTGTATTTAATTTCAATGATTTCTGTCCTTCCCTTTATTATTTCTTTCATTTTCCTTGCTGTGGATTCAGTTTGCTCTTCTTTTTTTTCTTGTTAGGTTCTTGAAGTGGAAGCTTAGATTGTTGAAATGAAACTTTTCTGTTTTTTGTAATGCATGTGGAATTGAAACTTTTCTTTTTTTTGTAATGCGTGAATTTTGTGCTCTAAAGTTATCTCTCAGCACTGCTTTAGTTGTGTTCCGGAAATTTTGATATATTGTATTTTCATTTCATTCAGTTCAATATATTTTTTAATTTCCCTTGAGACTTCCTCTTTTATCCCTGGGTTACTGTGGTCTGGTCTCCAAGCTTGGATGTTTTCTGCTATCTTTCTGCTATCTTTCTCTTATTGTTTTCTAATTTTAGTTATTTGTGGTTGGAGAACACATTCTGTATGATTTCAATTTTAAAAAATTGTTGATATTTCTTTTATGGTTCAGGATATGGTTTATCTCGGTCTGTATTCTGTGCTCACTTGACCAGAATGTGTATTCTACTATTATTGGGTGAACTGTTCTATAAAAGTTGGTTAGATCCTGTTCGTTGATGGTGTTGTTGAGTTCCTTATCCTTGCTGATTATCTGTGTAGTTGTTCTATCAATTGTTGAGAGTTAGTTGTTGAAGAAAACGACTAAAATTGTGTTGTTCTTTCAGTTCTATTGTTTTCTTCCCCACATAATTAGCATCTCTGTTGTTTGACATATACACTTTAATAATGCTATATATTTTGGTGGATTAACCCTTTTGTCATTTTATAATGAGCCTCTTTATCTCAAATAATTTTCTCTTTTTTGAAGCCTATTTTATTAGATGTTTTTTTCCATCCTTTTCCTTTTAACTTGCCTATATTGGTTTACTTGAAGTGAATTTTGTGGACAGTAAATAGTTGGGTCATGTACTCTGCCAGTCTATTCTTTCACCCTCTATTTTTTAATTGGTAGATTTGGACCATTTTATTTAATGTAATTATTGATATGTAAGACTTAAGCTTATCATTTTTTTGTTTTGTTTTCTGTTGTTCTGTTTTTTTTTTTTTTTCTTTTCCTACCTTCCTATGCATTACTGGAAGATTTTATTAGTTCTATTTTATTTTGTTTATAGTGTTTTGAATAGCTTTTTTTTTCACAATTGTTCTAGGTATTATATTACTTATACATAACTTATCATAGCCTATTGGTTTCATAATTTTACTAGTTTGAGTGGCATTTAGAAACATTGCCTTCTTTTATGTATATTTCCTTCACTTACTTAGAATGAAATTGTCTAATTTTTTTTCCCTACCTGCGTTTAGAGCCCCATCACATTTTGCATCTATCACCAAACATAATTTTGAAAACTCAAGAGGAGAAGGAAAATATTGTATTCACCATATTTTGTTTACCATGTTATTCCTTCCTGATGTTCCAAGGCTCTTTTTTTTTTTTTAAAGTCAGTTTCTGTCTGTTTAGAGAACTAATTTTTTTACAATATGTATCTGTTAATGACAAATTCTCTTAGCTTTTTTTTTCATCTGAGAATGTATGGATTTGCTCTTCATTTCTGAAGGAGATCTTCTCCAGATGTAGGATCTAGGTTGGTAGTTCTTTATTTTCAGTACTTGAAAATTGTGCCACTTTATTCTGGCCTCTGAGGTTTCTGATGAGAAATCCACTCTCATTCAAATTGTTTCTTGTCTGTATATAATATGTCATTTTCCTCCCTGCTTCATACACACACACACACACACACACACACACACATATATATATATTTAGTTTTCACAAGTTTGATTACAATGTATCTTGGTGTAAATTTCCTTAGGTTGATCTTGTTTGGAGTTTTCCCAGCTGTTGATTTTGTAGGTTTATGCCTTTTGTCAAATTCGAGAAGTTTTCATCCGTTATTTTATTGAATACTTTTTTTTTGGCCCTGTTTTGTTTCTCTTTTTTTTCCAGAATACCGGTGATATAAGTGTTAGATCTGTCCCTAAGACTCTTTATTTTTTCATCCTATTTTCTGTCTTCAGAGAGACTAATTTTGAGTATTCTACCTTTCAGTTCACTGATTCTTTCCTCCCTCCCCTCCATTGTACTATTTAATCCATAGATTGACATATTTATTTGGATCCTATGTTTATTTTATTTGCTCATCCTATGTTTTGATCTTTGAAAATCTATTCAGATCAAATGAATTTGTCAGCTAAGAAGGCTTTGCATTAAAGGGGAGATTTGGCTACACCTAAAATCACTGAAGTTACATTGAAAACATTGTCCTGCCAGTGTCTAAGTGCCAGATAAAGCTCCTTGATTGGTGAGAGCAGAGTGATATTGACCCACATTGGTGTCATACAAAGTCCAAAGCTATAGGTCAGTTCTCCTTTCCTAAATGAGATAGATTACCCAATGTCCTTGTTCATCGAATGGTTTCATGCTTATGTGTGGAATGACTCTGGACTGGGCTGCTTATCTTTCTTAGTTTGACTTTTGTTCTGACTGGTGAACCCTGTTTTGGATTCTAGTTTGAGTGTTATTGACCTCTTGTCTGCTAGTACTCACACACGAACTATGCTCTGTATGCTCTACAGGTATGATATTTGCTTTTTCTCTGCTCAGAGTTCTATTTCCTTTTCTCTTTGATTTCAATGAGGCTTTCAAAAAATATTTCAGTTTCCTAAAGAGAATAATTTTCTAAACCACTGCTATTATGGAGTTGCCACTATAATTATTTCAGCATTAAATTTTATTTTCTCTACAATAGCATTACCACATGATCTAAAAGGACCCCCTTCTTGAAATGATCTTCAAGTCAATCCCGTAGGGATGTGGAATCCAGTGACCTTTACAAGGTGTTGGAATTGTGAAGAAATTTCATATGTATATTGCTTTTTGAGCCACCTCATCAAGCTTGATAAAATAAAGCCCAATTATCCGGACGCTGTGTGTACCAAATATATTTTCCCTCTTATGAGTCTGGGAAATGAATATTATTAAGACAATATTGGAAAAGTTTTACCAATAGTGACCTCATCCAACTAGAGAATGAGTAGTAAATGATTCACCTTTAGAAGTAAATGAATCTTTTCCGACAACTTTGGTACCAGGTAGTATGCCAGAGACATTCGTTGCTAAATGAGTTAAGCAATTTATAAACAAATTTCCCTCAACTTCAAAAGCACACGATGCTGCATACTAGTCTGATCAAGCTCATCTCATGCTATATCAACTAGAATCCAAATAAACCTTAGGTTAATCGGCTCTCACATGAGACATCTTTCTGTAGTGCCCAGGGATTGCAAAATTTTTGTCAGCTGCTTTTGGGAGAGAAACTATGAAATTTGAACATATTTTAATATTAAAAGTTAGCTTTTACAACTAAACATTTCCCTGGGCATTGATTTTATCTTCAGCTGATTACTCAGTGCCACATCACTAGGCAAAGATTCTCCAGAGTTCAGCTCCCTCTTGGTCACATTTATTTTGGTAAGAATATTTAACTGAGGACTATGTCAAATATTTGCTGTCTTGTTCTTTAAAACTTGTTATATTTAAAAGCTTACCTAAAGCAATTGTAGGATACTTTTTGCTTTGGATTTTTATAGGCTAATAAACATCATATTCACAAGTACTAAAGCCAAAAAAATATGAAAAGTTATTTAAAGTTATTATAATATAT
>NW_016824694.1:148732-188978 GCF_001698545.2 Rhinopithecus bieti | reverse complement strand
TAAATAATATATATATAGTATGAAAAGTTAAAGTCCAGAAGAGCATACTAACATATTAAAACCATTTTATCACTAAAATGTAAAACATATTAATATAATTATCACGTACTTCAATGCTCATTTCTTTTAGTTAAAATAGAATAACTTTCACAGTTTGCTTCTCAATTTAGGAAAATGGTAGTGAAGTCGCTTATACGATTCTTGGGCCATGGTTGAGAATTCTGTAATTTTATTTTCTTCTGGCATGGATTGTTGCAGAAAGTACTACTAAAGCCAGCTAATTTTAATTCCTTTGAAAGGGGCTTTCTCTGTAACTTTGAAATTTCTTCTTTCTGCCTCTTTCACTTTTTGCTTTCCTTCTGGGATTTCAAAGTTAGACTTCACGGTATCTCCTGTATCTCTTACTCTCTATTCTATATTTTGCATATTTTAATCTCTTCTTACTTCATTTTGATTATTTTATTCCAGTTTTGCTTCCAGTTCACTGATTTTCTCCTTAGTTATGTATGATCTAATTTTAGACTCATTCATTGAATTTTTAATATTGATTATTCATGTCCAGAAAATCTGTTTGGTTTTATTTCATAGTTTCTTTTTTCTTAAAGTTCTTGGTGTATGTTTTCTTGTATTTTGGACATATTATTAAATGCTTAAAGTCTGTATGTAAAAAATTCATTATCTAGAGGGCCTGTAGCTCTAGAACTGTTGTCTCTTATTTCTCCTGGTTTTAAAATACATTGTTGGGTTATTCTTGATTGTGCTAAACAATGTATATGAAAAACTATAAAATTAATTTCAAACACTGGATAGTGTCATCTTAGACCTTATTAATTGTATGTTTTCTTTTGGCTAGGGACACCAGTAATCCCAGATTATCTCACTCTAATTATAGACATTGATACAATATGAAGCTACACTTCAGCCCTTGCAAAGATTGAAACACTTCTGTTTATCTTTACTTCTAAGACCCAATCCTTGGAATCCTAACCCAAAATGTGGGGTATTTTACCAGAGCTAGTTTGTTCCCGTAGTCAAAAAGGCTTTCAAAATTGCTGGATAGATTTCTAAAGATCAAAACAGGATGAGTGATTTCGCCCTAGCAAGCTTTTTCAGGATTATCTGAAGGAGACCGAGTGTTGCTGGATATTTGATAATCTTAGTGGGGGAGTCCAGAAACTAAAAATAAAAAAGTAATAATTTATGATATCTATATACTGGGTCAGAGCTAGATAGAAGTGAAGAAACATGTGTCTTGATCTGTAACTTCTTGTATCTTAAGGAAACAGACTATATATGTGATGTGGCTGTAGCTACAGCTTTGTGAGAATACACAAAATTTTATAGCTTTTTAGTGGGCTAGGAGGGACTCTTCTCTTACATTTCTTTCTTTATTTTCCTGCAAGTTGGTTAGTTCTGGAATCTGGAAGAAGGCATGGGATTGTTTTTTAACTGTCTCCTGATGCTAAGGCCACTAAGGCTAAGGCTGTCTCCTTCCCAGCAGACAGTGACCTCACCTTGGTCTGACACTCACTAATTAATTTGAAGCACCTTGATTGTTTTAAAATCTTCTAGGGAAAGAAAAGTGAGGGTATAAAGTTGGCTCCACGTTAAGCATAGATTTTTTAAAAAGTTCTCTAAATATTTATTTAGTTATGAATGCTATATGATTGCTTTCATATTAATTTTTCAGTAGAGAAATTGAATACAAGTCAATGAATTTTAATTTGATGAAGTACTTGATTAGATAATTTAAAAATCGGCTGGGAGCAGTGGCTAACACTGAAGTAATCCCAGCGCTTTGGAAGGCAGAGGCGGGCGGGTCATTGTGAGCTTGGGAGTTGAGACCAGCCTGAGCAACATGGCGAAATCCCATCTCTACTAAAAATACAAAAATTAGTCGGGCGTGGTGGCCTGTAATCCCAGCTACAGGGGAGGCTGAGGCTGGAGAATTGCTTGAACTCAGGAGGCAGAGGTTGCAGTGAGCCAAGATCACGCCACTGTACTCCAGCCTGGGTGACGGCAAGACTCCGTCAAGTATTTTTCTTCAACTTTTACTTTAAGGTCAGGAGTACATGTGCAGGATGTGCAGGTTTCTTACATAGGTAAACATGTGTCATGGTGGTTTGCTGCACAGATCAACCCATCACCCAGGTATTAAGCCCCATTATGCATTAGCTACTCTTCCTGCTCTCTTCCCTCTCCCCACTCCACCCTCTGACAGGCCCCAGTGTGTGTTGTTCCCCACCATGTGTCTGTGTGTTCTCATCATTTAGCTCCCACTTACAAGTGAGAAAGTGCGGTGCTTGGTTTTCTGTTCCTGCATTAGTTCGCTGAAGATAATGGCTTCCAGCTCTGTCTATGTCTTTGCAAAGGATATAATCTCATTCCTTTTTATGGCTGCATAGTATTCCATGGTGTATATGTACCACTATTTCTTTATCCAGTCTATCACTGATGGGCATTTGGGTTGATTTCATGTCTTTGCTGTAATGAACAGAAGCACAGATTTTTTTGTAAGAAGGATAATATGTTTTTCTTTTGCTAACCTAATTGAGAAATTAGCTTATATGTATTTGTCAAGCATGATTTTCTTTCTGCAACAGAGCTTCCTATGGTGTTCATGGGATGGAATTTTAGACCATTCTAAAATGTTGGTTTTCTTCATGTCTTGGAGGGGCTTAGGAGAACAAGCATGCTGAGGGGATTTTGACAAATGTAAAATTGGTTTTTGGTTTGTATATTGAAAGAATTCTACGTGCAAGACATTATACCTTGCAAATAGTTAGGAAATAATTTTTTAAAACTTTTCTCCAGTATATATATATATACACATTTTTTTGAGACAGAGTCTCACTCTGTCACCCACATTGGAGTGCAGTGGCGCGATCTCAGCTCACTGCAAGCTCTGCCTCCCGGGTTCACGCCATTCTCCTGCCTCAGCCTCCTGAGTAGCTGGGACTACAGGCATCCGCCACCACATCTGGCTAATTTTTTTTGTATTTTTAGTAAAGACGGGGTTTCACCATGTTAGCCAGGATGGTCTTGATCTCCTGAGCGTATGATCTGCCCGCCCCGGCCTCCCAAAGTGCTGAGATTACAGGCATGAGCCACTGCGCCCGGCCCCAGTATATTTTTCACAATGATTTACTTGTGATTTTGAAGGAAGGATTAGAGTTGAGTGGTCTTTTGTAGACTGTGGAGGATTAAAATGGCCCAATCCCCCCTTTTTATAAGTCCCAAGACTCATTAGTATGTTGAAGAAACACAAAATTGTCCATGCCAAAAAGTAATCAGGGCTTGAAATGATCTTTGTAGGGAAGCTCAATTAAAACTAAGCTGTAAGTTTTGCTAAATCTATTGGCTGACCTAGTAGTACCCATTTCATAGTGTTGCTGAGGTCAACACAGTATAAGAACATGATAACACAATATTGAGGATTACTTCTGATCCTATTCTGTTTTGTTTTGTTTTGTTTTGTTTTGTTTTTGCTTTCCAATGACTCTCTAAAGGAAGATAATATAAGTGCACCTCATTTTATGCAGTTGGAATGGTACTTGGTAATACACTTAAAATATGTTAAACATTTTAAAGTGTACTTTGGAAAATATTTATAAGACTATGCTAATATTTTGTAAAACAGGAATATTTGAGAAACATTTCTCATGATTACTATATTTATAAGCTCAATTTTTTTTCTATTTCTTAAACTTTCTTAAATTTGGACATATCTGTGTAATAATGTGAATGTAAATGGAAGGGATTGTTAGATAAGAGAAGGATGAGGAGGTAGCTAATAGGGGAAGAAGGCAAGATAATATTTGGAGGTAGAACTCTTCTTCACTGTAGGCCTTTAGAAAAAGGAAGAACGTAGCTCACAAAGCAATGATGAAGGAGAGCAATTTTAAGGTACGGCATAGAAAGAGAACAAACAATGCTGTTATGATAAAACCTTTTCCTTTGTGAGAGTGAGATTAAGAACTATGTTTATGTGGTAAGTCAGGTTTATCAGCCACTATTCTTGTAGGTGTAAGCAAAACAAGTTTACTTGTGATGCACAATTAACATTGCCCTTCTAGTACCACAAACGGTCATTGCTGATGGCACTTCATAGTTAGCAGTGTTTATTTTTTAAGAGTTCAAAGCACTTCATGAACATTTTCTCTATGTCTTTAGATCTCTTATCCTTTCAGATCAGCCTACATTGCATCTCTACTGAGTCAGCCCACAATGGGAGTTTCACCAGAGGTTTTGACTAACAGACTCAGTCTATGAAGCTTCCTTAGTCCCACCTAATGATGGATTTGTAGCTATCAAGAGGCCCTTTTGGGTGTTCTGCTGAGATCTTCCTAGTCATCTCTTTATAGCCTGCCTTAATTTGTTCATACCACCTGCCAAGACCTATGATAAGCTGCACAGTTGAAAAGGCTGAAATCCATTCTAGTTTTTTTGCAAGATCGGTTACACCTCCTCACCCTTATCTTCTCCCTTCCCAGTCTCATTAGCTTCCAAAGAAGGCAGTGAAAATGTCTATTCACAAGAGGAAATCTGAAAGCCCAGAGAGTGTTTGCTATATCTCCTGGTCATCCTGGTCATTCAATAACTATAAAAGAAGCATCAGAGTTCCCTCTGTCCTCCTTGTGTGTCTTAACTGCTAGATCACTCCACTTTTTTATAGATGACTGATTTTCAGGAAAAGCAGAAAGCATTTTCTTTTTTTCTTTGAAGACACTTAAAAAGCATGAAATACTGAAATGAACAAAGAATTTGGGTTCAGAGGTCTAATAGTTGAGTTATATAATAATTTCAGCATTTGTTACTTTCTTGATCTTACACTTTGGTTTCTTAATCTTACAATTAAGATTAATTTTAATCTTAAATATTTTAATTTTAATCTTTATCTTAAATTTGAAATAACAAAATCTGGCTCATGGGGGCTAGACTTTATTGTAAATACTCTTCATTGCAAGAGTAATGGATAGTGGAAGTGCTCTGTATACCATAAAGATTCATAAAATTGTTAATCATTATTTGAATATTTGAATCTGTGAATGTATGTTCTCATAAAAATGCAGAAAATGTAAGATTTTCTAATTTTATGGTGATATTGAATGGCTGAAAAATCGGGTACCTTTTACCATTTGCCTTTGGAGCAGGGAAGGGTAGAAGAAAAATGAGAAGAAATTTTGCTTCACCCTAGTTTGTCATTCAAGCGATTGCAATTGACAGCAACAAAAATTTAGACTATGGAAGAATACAAGTTTGACTAGTAGCTCCTGTTGATTTTGCTGCATTTCATTCTTGCATGGGTCCATGAGGAAGTTAAAAGCAGTGATAACATTAAAGGTCAGATGAATTATTGCTATAATGTTGAGGCCAAAATTTCTGATGGGGCTTTCCAAAAGTATATAAAGAATCATTCTTATAGGGACGATCTCTATGAATTGTTCTTTATTTACCATGCAGAACTTTGTAAATATTTAACTTTCTTCAGCGTTTGGAATGCACAAGAGTAATTTATTATTTCTAATGATTGGAAAGAGTCTTGGTATCTGCAAATAAAAGGTATGAGTTGAAAGAGAAAGCATAATGTATCTCTTTGTAAGTAGCAGGTAGAATAGCATATAAAGAGAAAAAATAAGAAATAGCTTATCCCTCAGCAATGCACAAGAGGTAGTGTTTAAAGTAATAGTAGCTTTTATTCACGAATCAGTTAGTATGTGCAAGATGCTATTTGGGCTAAGTGCTTTATGTGTGATTTCTGTTCTCTGCAATAGAACACTGCCTAATAGAGGACGCAAATTCAATTGTGTTGAGAATGTTATTTGTCTATGTTGGCATGTTATAATATCATTTTTAAAAATTCTTTTTAATGATAAATTCAAAGACTCTTGAGAAGGAGAGACAGACAGACACACAGGAGAGAGAGACAGACAGAGAGAGAGAGAGGGAGAGAGAGAGAGACAGAGAGAGAGATTGAGAGAGATTAGTTGCGAGATTCAGACCTTTTTGGAAAAATGTGACTAATGACATGTAAAATAAACACAATTATTATTATCTCCTTTCATTACCATCTCAGACATCCAGTGAAAGAAATGATCTCTTGCTGCTGAATCAGAACTTGGGTAGGTTCCATAAGTTTTCTGCTGACACTTAAGTATTAGCATATCCTACATTCTCTTTTAAGAAACAAACCTAGCCAGGCATGGTGGCTCATGCCTATAATCCTAACATTTTGGGAGACTGAGGTTGAGGGAATCACTTGATTTCAGGAGCTTGAGACCAGTCTGGGCAACATTGTGAAACCCTGTCTCTACAAAAAATACAAAAGTAAACTGAGTATGGTGGCATGCCCCTGTAGTCACAGCTACTCGGGAGGCTGAGGCTGGAAGATGGCTTGAGCCTGGGAGGTGGAGGTAGTAGTGAGTTGAGATTGTGCCATTGCGCTCCAGCTTGGGTGACAGAGTAAGACTCTTTGTCAAAAGAAAAAAAAAAGTAACACAACAACAACAAACACAAAAACAAAAACAAACATAATTTCGATGAATCAATAAGTTACAAGTTTAAGATGTTAATACAAACTGAACTTGATTCAATGCCAGATGTGTTCATTTTCTCAAGTCAGGCCTTCTTCTAGCTGATATGATTCATGGGGGCATTGCAAGAGTAATGAATAGTGGAAGTGCTCTGTATACCACCAAGATTCATAAAATTGTTAATCATTATTTGAATATGTGCATGTATATTCTCATAAAAATACAGAAAATTTAGGATTTTCTAATTATGTGGTAATATTGGATGACTGAAAATTTGGGCACTTTTTTATCATTTGCCTTTGAAGCAGGGAAGGGCAGAGGAAAAACTCCACATGGTGAGAGTGTCATGGTTGGCATCTGTCTTTCTTTGCTTTGCTGTCATTCTCTTCAACGATCTTCTCATCCCAGCTTGTGAGCATGTTTCTGATGCTATTGAGGTTTGGAAGGGTAGGGTGGTAGAAAAGGTCACGAATTGGGTCTTATGGGTTGGGTTTATTCCTAAGGTGACTCTCTCCAGTGGGCATTTTGTGAGTTCTTTTGGCATTCTCATTTCTGGGCACCTCTGACCTTGAGGTTTGTTGACCTTGTCAGAGTCATCTCTATATTGCACAGCCACAATGACTCCCTTCCACAGTCCCCAGGAGGAATCCAATGTCTTCTAGCTTCTTGATCCTGGGATTCCTCTGTTACTCCAGGAAGCTCTACCTCACAGGACCCAGCTCAATGCCATGCCAGCTTTCTCTACCAAGGGACCCAGGTCTGATCCACCAAAACCACTCACACAACCCTTGTCCCCCAAAAGATCACTTTAGCTAGCCCAGGTTGCAGTCTTCCATGACCATCAACTGTAGGAAACACCTGTTCTTCAACTGGTGTTTTTGAAAGTCCATTCACTATGGCAGAGAGAAGTGAGGTAATACCAGAAACTCCTCCGTTCTGGGTAAGTGGGAGGAACTTAGAGCGTGACTCTTTCTGCAGAAATCTCTAATTATTTTCCATTTTCATTTTTTTTCTCTCTCTAACCCATTTGTATGTCCAAAGTGAGTGAGATGACTTAGGGAACAACTTCTCTAACTTTTTGGTAGGGACACATTCTGTATGTGGTGATTTGTCTCACACTCAATTTGGCATATGGTATAGAACATACTGGTGCCTCAGCAGAAATTAAGGCAGGAGAAATCCTTTTGTACTTTAGTAGCAATCTGCTTTGCAGTTCAAATAAGCATGACAAGGAAATAGGCAAATCAAGTAATTCCAATGGCCTTCTTACTTGTATTCTCAGAGCCTACTACAGTTCTGGATACATGGAAAATAGCCAGGAAATGTTTGTTTACAGTAGGAAGGGAAGAAGAATGGCAGACAGGTCGCTTTTTATAATCTGGTGCATGCACCCGTATTCCAATGCCCTGCTTCTATTCCCTTAGCTTTTACCAGCTTTGACCTAGATTTGCTCTTAGCCCCAATGGTCACGTTTATTTTGCTTGTATCTGCTATTTCTCCTTTGGGTAACTCAATATCTGACCTTAATAATTTCTCTGACTACATTTTCTGTGAAATCTGGTTGTGATGTAGGTTTACACTTCTTTGATAATGAACCCTTACCTACCTTGTTGTCATTAATTCATCAAACAATTATCTAGAACCTGCCATAAGCCAAGCGTTAAGTAGGCATGGGGAATACAAAGCTTAAAAAGATAGTCTTTGTGTGTTAACACAAATAAATGATGGAAGTGGCAGACACTAAATGTTTTATGAGGATTATCTCATTTAATCCTTACAATAGCCCTATAAGTAGATGTCATTATCATCATTTCCATTTTACAGATGAGAAAATCAAACACAAGAAGGCTAAACAAACGGCCCAGGTAAAATAGGAGTAAAATGGAGCTAGCAGTCTAATTCTTAACCAACTGCTACACAACTTCTTCTAGTTAGTTCTCCCTGTTATGTTCAATAACTTCTGTTTGCTTCTAGGGTAGAACTAGTAGGCTGGCAGTGGGGCTGAAACGGGCTGGTGATGGCAATGAAGTTCCCAATGAAAAACATGGAGATGCAATAGTATGTAATGATAAAGAGCATTGGGTGAAATCATGGCTTTAATATTCTCTAGTTGTGTGTGTGTGCGTGTGTGTGTGTGTGTGTGTGTGTTTCCCAACTTTATTAGTGTTTAATTATATGTATTTATAGTGTATAACATGATGTTTTGATATAGGTATACATTATGAAATAATTAAATCAAGCTAATTAACATATTCATCACCTCGTATTTAACATTTTTTTTTGGTGTGGTGAGAACGTTTAAGACCTCCTCTCTTAGCAGTTTTGTAGTATATAGTTAATTGTTATTAACTGTAGTCACCATGTTGTTCAATATAGCTCCAGAAATTACTCATCCTGTCTAACTGAAATTTTTTACACTTGGACCAACGTTTCTTCATTACCAACCCCCCATGACATGTACTGTATATCCTCTTGATGCCTTAATTTTCTAACTTGTAAATAAAGATAATAGTAGTATCTACTCATAGGACTGTAGAATGAATGAAACAGTGCATGCAAAGAATTTAACAAAGTAAATGACACTCAGCAAGCTTTCAATAATTTCTAACTTTTATTTTGTTGAAATAATTTTTTTAGCTTCCACTTTTAAGTGAGAATATACAGTATATGTCATTCTTTTTTATGGCTGAGTAGTATTCCATGGTATATATATCTCACGTATTCTTTATCCATTCATGGGTTGATAGGCACTTAGGTTGGTTTAATATCTTTGAAATTGTGAATTGTGCTGCAATAAACATATGTGCACAGGTGTCTTTCTGATATAACAGCTTCTTTTCCTTTGGGTAGATAACCAGTAGTGGGATTGCTGGATTGAATGATAGGTCTACTTTAGTTCTTTAAGAAGTCTTCATACTGTTTTCCACAGAGGTTGTACTAGTTTACATTCCCACCGACAGTGTATAAGCATTCCCTTTTTACCATATCCATGCCAACGTCTATTGTTTTTTGACTTTTTAATAATGGCCATTTTGGCTGGGGTAAGGTGGTATCTCACTGTGGTTTTAATTTGCATTTCCCTGATGTTTAGTGATGTTGAGCATTTTTTTTCATATGTTTCTTGGCTATTTATATATCTTCTTTAGAGAAATGCCTGTTCATGTCATTTGCCCCTCTAATGGAATTTTTTTTTTTTTTTTTTTTTTTTTTTTTTCTCGCTGAGTTGTTTGAGTTTCTTGTAGATTCTGGATATTAGCTTTTGTCAGATGCATAGCTGGCAAATATTTTCTGTCATTCTGTGGGTTATCTGTTTACTCTGATGATTATTTCTTTTGCTGTGCAGAAGCTTTTTAGTTTAATTAGGTTCCATTTATTTATTCTTGTTTTTGTTGTATTTGCTTTTGGGATCTTAGTCATAAATTCTTTGACTAGGTCACTGTCCAGCAGAATTTTTACTTGTGTTCTCTTCTAGAATTTCTGTGGTTTCAGGTCTTAGATTTAAGTCTTTGATCTATCTTGAGTTGTTTTTTGTATATGGTGAGAGACAGAGATCCAGTTTCATTCTTCTACATGTGGCTATCCAGTTTTCCTAGCACTATTTATTGAATAGGGTATCCTTTTCCCAATTTATGTTTTTGTGTGCTTTGCCAAAGATCATTTGATTTTAAGTATTTGGCTTTATTTCTGGGTTCTCTATTCTGTTCCATTGGTCTATGTATTTACTTTGATACTAGTACCATGCTATTTTGGTAACCATAGGCTTGTAGTATGTTTTGAAGTCAGGTAATGATGCTTCCAGATTTGTTCTTTTTGTTTAGAATTACTTTGACTATTTGGGTTCCTTTTTGGTTTTATACAAATTTTAGGATTCTTTTTTCTAATTCTGTGAACAATGATGTTGGTATTTTGATAGAAATTACATTGAATCTGTAGATGGCTTTGAGCAGTATGGTCATTTTCATGACATTTATTGATTCTGCCAATCTGTGAGCATGGGATGCATTTTCATTTGTTTTGTGTCATCTATGATTTGTTTCAGCACTCTTTTGTAGTTCTCCTTGTAGAAATCTTTCTCTTCCTTGGTTAAGTATATTGCTAGGTATTTTTTTGTTGTTGTTGTTTTTGCAGCTGTTGCAAAAGGGATTGAGTTCTTGATTTGATTCTCAGCTTGGTCGTCATTGATATATAGCAGTGCTACTGATTTGTGTACACTGATTTTGTAACCTGAGACTTTACTGAAATCATTTATCAAATCTAGGAGTCTTTTGGAGGAGTGTTTAGGCTTTTCTAGGTGTATGATCCTATCACTGGCATATAGTGATAGTTTGATTTCCTCTTTTGCAATTTGGATGCCCTTTATTTCTTTGTCTTGCCTGATTGATCTGGCTAGGACTTCTATTGTTTCTATTTCAGAAGAAGAGGAAAATGATGCACAGAAACTGCCAAAGATTTGATGAAGTTTGCTTAATAATTTGGTCTCTAGAAACAAAACACCTCCCAGAAAAGGGTTTGTTATCCCTAATTTCATAGCACTAGAAGACTTGTGAAATCCATGTACTTTGTACATAATTCATAATTTTAAAATGGCAGGGCTGCTGCATAAGGAGGCCTCACCCCCATGTGGGGACATCAGGTGTGCTGATGAAAGATGATGACCTCCACAAAGATGTCAAGACATGTATGGGATATGAAAGGGAAGCTCACATGGGTGGACCTGAAGCTCCTGAAAGACAATAAGGTAATGGACAACGAGGGCTTCTTCTGGCTATGAATAAAAGTCTGTTTTAGGGACTGAGTGGTCTATTTGGAATTATGCTTGGTTGTCTGTAATCTCATAGTGTAACATTTTTTCTCTGTACAAGCATTGTCTAAGTAGAAGATTATGTCATCAAAATGAATAGAATGCTGCTCGGTGACACTGGAGGACACATAAAATGTGCAAAAGCATTTTCACAAAACGACATAAAGCCTGATTATCATTGTTTGGGGTTACATTAACTCCAAAAAGAAAATCCATAGCTTTGAATTTAAAACGATTTTGTCTAAATTAAAATCTTTTGTTTTAACTTTAGAAAGAGAAAAATCATCTTCCAAAACATCGAGCAAAGCTTAATTACCTAGATCTCTACTGTTGTACTTAGTCAGTTTATTTTGAAATGTCCATAGGGAGCAAATCCTTAGACATGAAAACCTCCTTTAGGTTCATGGCTGGGCAAAATATGACTCTTATTTTTATGTATAAAGCATATATATATATATATGTATATATAAAATAAGTAATCTGGTACAAGGCGTATCTGTGGTATTAAATTTGCATGGAAGGGCATTAGGAAAGATCCTTAAGGGGATGATGGTGAAAAAAAAGTTGAGAAATTCTGCTGTAGATGGGTTTAGCCAAATTGTGACTTTTATGGAGCCCCTGAAGAAAGTAACTTGTCCCACCTCAGATCTGATTCTGGTTCATTTAACCTAGATAGAGTACTGAGTTGACGTGAATCTAGGTAATTTGGATAAAAATACATTACAAACTCAAATTGGTAGATATAATTTTGAAAACTATGTGTGAGGTAAATTATGTAGAAGTTAGTTTTTCCCTGACTCATGGAAATAATGACTTCCAGGGTAATTTTCTTTTTCCCCTTGATTTTGATGTCTTGGCATTGTAAGTCACATGAATTGCAGAAGGCTTTCAGAGCCCATTACAGTCATTAAATAACGAACACTCTTCAATTTCTCACCAATTCCATTAAGAATGACATCATCAGTTTCTAAACCCAAAGGCATGGACCAGCCCTTTTTAATATTACAGAACAGTTTGTTGGTAGAGTTGGGATTCAAGGCTATTTTTTTTATTTTTATTTTAGGAGATTCATTCAGTTTCTTTTAATCATTTTATTAGCCAATATTTGTGAAACACAAAAGATGTAATGAATATAAATGTCAGGCCTATGAGGCAAAAGATTTAGAAGATAAAAAGAGAAACTCACTAGTCTAATAGAGAATGGAGAAACAATATAGAAATTCATGAGAATTTGTTTAGTAATCTGATAACCTAACCTAAGCAAAAACAAAGCAAAATATCTGGTCTTTATATAACATGTGTTCTGTTTGGGGTAGTAATACGTTCAATACAAACTTCACAGAACTGGCTGGGTGTGGTGGCTCATGCCTGTAATCCCAGCACTTTGGGAGGCCAAAACTGGTGGATCAATTGAGGTCAGGAGTTCGAGAGCAGCCTGGCCAACATGGTGAAACCCTGTCTCTACTAATAATACAAAAAAAATTAGCTGAGCATCGTGGCACATGCCTGTAGTCTCAGTTACTCGAGAGTCTGAGGCAGGAGAATCACTTGAACCCAGGAAGCGGAGGTTGCAGTGAGCGGAGATCATGCCACAGCATGGCACTCCAGCTTGGGTGACATAGCTAGACTCCATCTCAAAAAAAAAACAAAATTCTTCACAGAACTAATCAGGAGTCTCATGGAAATAAGTAGGAAGCATGGTAAAGACATTTTACATTTATTTTGGAAAATCAGAATCTACTGATACTCAGGGAAAGAATTAACCATAGTAGTGAGTAGAAATGTGTGACAGGGCTGGACGTGGTGGCTCACACCTATAATCCTAGAGCTTTGGGAGGCCCAGGCAGGAGGATTGATTGAGCCCAGAAGTTTGAGACAGGCTGAGAAACATAGTGAGACCCTGTTGTGACAAAAATACAAAATAAAAAAGTAAAAATTAGCTAGGCATGGTGGCATATGTCTGTAGTCCCAGCTTCTCAGGAGGCTGAGGCAGGAGGATCACTTGAGCCAAGGAGGTTGAGGCTGCAGTGAACCAGGATCTCACCACTGTACTCCCGCCTGAGTGGCAGAGTGAGACCCTGCCTTAAAGAAAAAATAAAGTGATAGGTTGTATTACTATTGATCAATATCTACTTCCCCATCTTATGGAAGACAGACTTGGTCATGTGACTTGCTTCAGCCAATGAAGGTTGGCAGATCTGATATGAATCACACCCAGGCGGAAACTTTGACAGCTGGTTGAAACTTTGACGCCCTCCTTTCTTTGCAGCAATGCTTACAATTGTTTCAGAAGGAGGCTGCTCCTTCAGGCTCATCCCAGAATGAGAAGAGATGCAGAGCTGCAGTGAACCATGGGTGAGAAATGGACTTCAGCTCTTGTAAGCTAATTGTGTTACTACAGCTCAGCCTTATCTGACTGTTACTGAAAGCTAGACTGGCAAGATATAAATGCATAAATGCAATTTTGATGAGGCTGATAAATGAACACTGTGGAGAATCCTTACTTCTAGAGAAAACCAGATGGATGGAACTCAATAGAAGAGGTGATGTGTATAGTCTAATGGTCCTTCAATAGACAAGACAGTGCAATTATTGCTGGTTATATTTTATGTATATATATTTGTACATTTTTCTATTTAAGTTAGCAGAGAGAGGAATAAAACTAATTATTCAAAGGGGGAAGATAAGTAATGGAAAGGGTTACTGATTGCTTTATTATTTTTCAACCTCTCAATGTAGTTCATATTAATTTGCTTCCCTCAGAAAGTGGGTAGTTTCAATAGTTTCAGGGAAAGAAAAGCCTAACACAATTTGTTTGCCTGTGACCTCAGGGTAGAGTTTTTCCTATCATTTTCCCATAACTTCTTCCAGTGCTCTAACTTACTATTTCAGTTCTGCCACATGAATTATATTGTTTTTTGCCTTTTACCTTCTTTCCCTTGAGTGTGACTGCTATCACTACAACAGCACCTCTTTAATGCTCTTGATTCGTGAGGAGGAAGAACCAACCCAAGCAAAATGATGAAGATTAATAGCTAACATTTTTAAAGCACTCATAATGATCAGACACTCTTGTAAGAGTTTCCCATGGATTATCTCATTTAAATCCTCATAACAAGCCTGTTAGGTAGGTACTATTATTAGCCCCATTTACCACTGTAGGAAACAGACACAGAGAGGTTAAGCAGTTTGTTTAAAATCATTACAGTCAATGAGTGGAAGAGCCTGATTTATGAACCTAGAAAGTTAGAATTAAAAGGCATAAAGCATTTTTTTTTTAACCCACTCTGAGTCTGCCACTAATAAGTGGTGCAAATTTGAGAAATGTTTTAAGTCTCTGCGCCTCAGGTTTTCATGGTCCCAATAAAAGGGATTGACTAGGGAAGTCTTCCAGTTGTAAAACTCTATAAATTTATGGACGAGTAAATGGGCACATTTAAATCATTTTTATGATTCTGGTATGACCAAAACTGTGTGACCTCTGGCAAGTGTCTTAACCTTTCTGAATCTGTTTCTTTATGTGTAAATTGTCAGTAATACCTATGTCAGAGATTTGTTGTCATGTTTAAGTGAGATTATACAAATTGGTGTTTTTGCTAATTTTAAAGAATACAAATGTAAGCAATTATCACTGTGTACAAGATACTGTTTATCCATTCTTTCGTTGAGCCATCCATTCATCTACCCATCCAATAAATACATTTTTAGTAAATGCCATTTGCAAAGGTGAAAATTATAATCCCCTCTCCTTAAGGAGGTCACAATCTAAGTGGGAGACAGATATACGAGCAACTAGCACATAAGGTGATACATGCACATGGGAGGCAGGTTTGGAACACAATTAGTTTTTCTGAATGACATAAAGTAGGCTGATGCAGTGAGAGAGGCTTCACATAGGAGGTAGAAGTTAAAATGAGATCCAAAGATGCAAATCATATGAAGTGTATGTTCATGTGGGTGTCGGATGGTGGGGGATACTCCAGGAGAGAAACAGATTAGACAAAGACACAGACCTGTAGGATAGCAAAGCATATTTGAGGACTTACAAGTAGACTGTGAAGCTTAGAATGCAAACTTCAAGGGTGGGGGAGGTGGAGCTAGAGCCTCAAGGGTCTTGTATCCTATGTTGGGGAGGTTAGACTCTATCCTACAGGAGATAAGAACCTACAGGAGAATTTTATTTTATTTTATTTTATTGTACTATTTATTATTTGAGACAGAGTCTCACTCTGTTGCCCAGGTTGGAGTGCTGTGGCACTATCTCGGCTCACTGAAACCTCTGCCTCCTGGGTTCAAGTGATTCTCCTGCTTCAGCCTCCTGAGTAGCTGGGATTGCAGGTGCCCGCTATGAGGCCCAGCTAATTTTTGTATTTTTGGTAGAGACAGAGTTTCACCATGTTGACCAGGCTGGTCTCGAACTCCGAACCTCAAGTGATCTGCCCTCCTCGGCCTCCCAAAATGCTGGGATTACAGGCATGAGTCACTGCACCCAGCCTACAGAATTTTAATGGGAGGAATGTGATTATATTCACAAATGGAAAATACCAGCCTATAGGTGCTGTGGAGGATAGAGTGGCGGGAATGAGATGACAAGAGGCAAATTGATGGCAGGGGGCACCTCTCCTGCTCACTGTGTAGGCCTTGAGCAGCGAATTGGCCATGAATATTTCTGAAACTGTAGCCACGAGAAAGTTCGAGTCTGTGTGGGGTACCAGGTGGGAAGAGAAAGGGATTATAGGGACAAGTGTCCATCACTGGTGTTTCCCTTGGTATCAGCTTAGAGCTGAACAGTGGAGGGTGCAGACTGTGTATGGGTGAATTCCGAAAAACAACACAATGACAGCACAACCCAATAACAACCTTGTCATCTGGCAAGGTTTACTCAGAGATGGCTACAATTGTGTTGTTCTTGGGAATTCACCCATACACACTCTGCACCCTCCATTGTTCAGCTCTAAGCTGGTAACAAGGGAAGCACCTGTGATGACTGGGTGATTACACGAAGCTGATGTTACTTTGACCATTATATTCACTCTCTTGTCCCTTTAAAGTTAACTCCAAGCAGAGCTAACTTCAAATTGTAGCAAAATTGCCATGTGTGTTTTTTTCCTTTGTTCTCTTCTTTTTTTCTGATGGAAGCATCAGAAGGTAGGAAAGTCAGAGGCCTGGATAATCCAAGAATTATTTAATTAATTTCTAACCCTCTCCCTCCATTGACCAGAATAAGTAAAGGCAGATATCCAAGGGCATAATATTTATATATCTTTTCATACATATAAACATACATTTATGTCTTTCCACATACATAAATTAAAATTAACACTTGTTCTCAAAATTTGTGTTATATTAATACAGAATAATGTAGAATATCATAAGGGTGCCAACCCTGGAACCAGGCTGTCTGGTTTCAAGTCTTGGTTCAACCTTGGGCAATCTATTTAACTTCTCCATGCCTCAGTTTCTTTAACTATAAAATAGAGAAAATTATAGTTCTTATGAGTTCAAAGAGTTTTGAAGGGTTTGATGAATATTAAAGGCTTAGAACAGGTTCTGGACTATAGAAATAGCTTAATTGATGTTAAGTATTGTTGTTACTAGCCATGATTAATTTTCCTGCTGCTGAGGAAGCAAGTTTGCCTGTCCAGGGGTATTTCTAAAGACAGGAATGTAGAATTTAAATATAAGGCAAGCAAGAGGCCTGTCTTTACTCAGCACAGAGTTGAATACAGCCAGAGAACAGTGAGAGAGAGAACCTTAGAATTGGAAGATCATGAATTGCTTTTAGACTCATCTTTCTAATTATAATTTCTGCATGCTAGACATTTGCAAACTACTCTCCTCCAGTAAAACTGATTCTGATGGTGGTATCCTATTCCCTGTTCTCATCATTCCCCAGGTATCAACTAGCCCTGAGCCTGACCCCCTCTGACTTATATGATCACTGGTACAGACGTGCTTTACAAGTGTTAGAACTTCTGGGTCCTTAGCATTGGCTAAAAGCCACAGCACAGGAGGTATCTGTGCTGCCTATAAATAGAGCTGTGTCTGGGTTGGTGCCAACTCCTTCTCTACCAGAAATACTTAATAATCTCCTGGCTGATGGTTTCAAACTGGCTTCCTAGCAGAATGGCAACAATCAGCATCTTCAGCTTTAGCTTTATTCTATAAGTCTTTGAACATCAGGGCTGGTTTTTAGTAAAAGAATGAATAGATATATGGATGCAGTAGGAATTCCCTTTACTTAATTCACAAAGCATAGAAAGAAAGCAGTGGAAGAAAATGGCTGGTGAATCTGATTTCAAAAAACATAAATTTAAAATACAATATCAAAAATCATAAGCAGTGTTACAACGCAGATGACAAATTTGAAAATTTTATGAAGAAAATAAAGAAATTAATTTCATTGAAGTATAAATGACACATAAATCAATAAGGAAAATATTGAAATTAGAGCAAGAATGAGAAGAGATAATTCTAGGCAAAGATAATTAAAATCAATAAACATGACAGGTTTTCAACTTCACTAATAATCACATAAACGTAAATAATAAAGATATATTATTTTTTGCCTCTGACATTAGTAATGATTGAAATAGGTAATAATTCTGACAAGGTTACTGTAGCATTGATTCCATTTTACATTGTCTAACTAGTACAATGCTTCAGAAACAGAATTTGACAGTATGATAGAAGGGGACTCAGGAAACTCCATATCCTTTGATCCAGTGATTTTAGTTCTAGAAATCTTCCCCATGGAATCAGAAATTTTTGCACAGATATGTTTACTACAGTATTGTTATACAGCAAAAAAACCCAGTACCATCATCATCATCAACAACAACAACAAATAAACCCAAAACAAAAACCTGGGAAAACCTGGGGAAAAGTATTCCTAATGAGTTAAAAATAGAGAATGATCAAATAAATTATAGTTTACTTGTATGGTAGGATAAAAAAAAAAAACCACCATATTTTTAAGGCAGCCATCATTAATCAAGTTCAGAAATCATGTTTAACAACATGGAAATGCATGTATGTATACATCACACTTTATTATATATTATATATGATGGACTTATACTAAGCTGTTATTTGGAAGAACTTTTATTAATCTAGGGATATATACATACATATGTCATTATATATGCAAGTATAATACATAATTTTACCATAATACATTATAAAATACATAAAATTGTATGTGTATTATAAAATACATTTTGTAAAAGTAGGATAAAAGTATTATAATACATAATTGTATTACAATAAAATGCTTATATTTAAAAAAGTAAATCTATACATACATAAACACATATATAAATACGTAGAAACTAAAAATCAGAAGAAAACAAATGAAAATTTTAATAGTAGTTGTTGCTCGCTAATAGGGAATAAAAGGGCTGCAAGCAACTAAAAATAGCACAAAAAATCCTGCTACAGAGATGTGATTTACACAGCATTTTTGCATAGTTTTCATCTTGAGTCTCATTAAAATCCTATGGGTAAATGCAGGCAGGTATTATTTCTCCTCTTTATAGAAAAGATGCTGAGGCTCAGGGAGATACTTGGTTTAGTCAAGGTCACAAGGCTAATAATGAAAAGCAGAGCTGAAATTTGAACATGGGTCATTTGACGCCATGTCTGGAGCTACCCTCACTAAACTAAGGTGACTGTAAAATCATATGGCTAGAAAATCTATAGCTACAGAAAGGCCAGGAAATGGTGGAACCTACAGTTCTAATTCCTGAAAGTCTCATGGGCATTAGCAAGAAATAGAAAATGTGTATTGAGAGTCTAGATTGTAGTTATATGCAGATTAAATGTTCTACAGGCATAAAGGAAAGTATTTGTTATTGAAAACATTTTATTGTACTGGCTAAATTGAAGAATCTTTTTCATGAGTCATTCCTGAGACCTTTGAAGGAAAGTAAATGGGTATTACCTCATTCTACACAAAGGGAAACAAATTCATAAATAAGGGAGGAATATTCTTTACACCCTCACACATTAAAACAGTAGACAAGGCAGCCATCATTAATCATGTTTAGAAATAATGTTTAGCAACATGAAAATGCATATATGTATACATCACACTTTATTATATATTATATGTGATGGACTTATACTGCATTCTACACAAAGGGAAACAAACTCATAAATAAGGGCAGAATACCCTTTACACTCACGCATTAAAACAGTAGACAAGAGTAAGATAAATATCACATTCCAGTCTTCCTGTGTCATGTACTGGCTTCATATTCCTAGCATGCTGAAGAGGGTGTGTTACTGAGGAGGTACTCGTGACTGGTTTAGGGGTTAGTGCATATGTGCTGCTCGCTGAGATGCCTACCTCTCTATTTCAAGTTATTTATTTTCATATTCTATTCTATGGTCTCAAGAGCTTGGACATTCTTAGTCAAGAGTCTTGGAATCAGAAAAATGAGCATCAGAGTAATTTCATACACATTAGGAAGCCACAGGGTGTAACCTTTACTCCTCTCCTATCTGAAAAAAATGATACTCTGGTTGGTACAGGAAGCTTTGTGAGTCAGTATCTCCTGCATGCCAATTATTCTTATCTCTTAGAATCAGATTTATTTTATTTCATCAGTAAGTCTTTCATCTTGAGGAATTATCTACTTAATCAAGCTCTAAAAGTTTTCCCTCAGTTTTCTAAGTTTGCCTGGCAATTTTTTTTCTGACTTTTCTAAGTATTTTTCTTAACTTACCAAATTGCTTTGCATAGAAAAACCTTGTGTTCATTGTTCTTTTTTTTTAATTGTATTTTTTGAGATGGAGTCTTGCTTTGTTGCCCAGGCTGGAGTGCATTGGCACAATCTTGGCTCACTGCAACCTCTGCCTCCTGGGTTCAAGTGATTCTCCTGCCTCAGCCTCCTGAGTAGCTGGGATTACAGGTGTGTGCCACCACGTCCAGCTAATTTTTGTATTTTTAGTAGAGACAGTGGTTTCCCATGTTGGTCAGGCTGGTCTTGAACTCCTGACCTCAAGTGATTCACCTGCCTCGGCCTCCCAAAGTGCTAGGATTATAGGCGTGAGCCACTGTGCCTGGCTGATTATTCTTAAAATGTAAAATACTATGTCAATTTATTTTGTGCTTGTTTCTACCTTTGTGCTATGACATATTGATAAACATTCTGCACAAAGACACTAGTAAATATTAATAGCTGATTAGAAATTATAATTTATACAAATATGGAATACTGTCTAATATCAGTATTTTGGTATTCTGTACATCATAAAAAAGAAATGCTTCTTAAGTTCTGATAGCTCTTATCAACATTAAAATCATAACCCAAGATGACCCAAAAGTAGATAGATAGGTTCATCTTCAATTACATCTTTACTGGCCTTCTTCACCTCATGCCTTGTTATTTAATCCCTCCATTTGTGCCCTACACAAATGGGAAGGATTTATTGTCTGGGTTAGACTACTGTACATAGCAATGTGCTAGGTGATAAAAGGGTAACAAAAGCATATACCACGACTGAAAAAGAACACCAGTTTTTGTATGTGCCTACAGAATGTAAGTGCATTATGTTAGGCACTTTGCATAGTTCTGTGGCTTTAATAGGCTTGTAATATACTTAGGGAAAGAAACAAAACATTCATTTTAAATTAAATAGCAATATAAAATAGTGATCAAGAATATGCAACCTGTAAAAACATATACTGGAGGGGAGCTTGATTTCAAGAGCAGAGAAATTGCTGCATGGTAGAGTCATCAAGAAAGTTTTCACCCTTCTGTGGGAAGAGTGACAGTGCAATGTAGTGGGTAATAGAATCAGCTTTGGATCAAGAAAGGCCTAGGTTTGAATCTTGGTTTTGTGATTTTGAGCAAATTATTTTGCCTCTTTGAGTTTTGATTGTCTGGCTTCATAAAACTTATTTTGTAGATATGTTGGAAGAATTAGGTAAATGAATGCATGAAAAGCATTCAGCTAAGATCCTGGAACATGCCAAATGCCGAATAAAATGGCTGCTATTAATTAAACGGGAGCTTGAGTGATGTATTTCCATAGTGAGGAGTGGGGGTAGAGGGAAAATGGGAGACAGGGCAGAAAAAAAAAGGCAGAGAATCTTGCTGGTGGAACAAAGGCATGCTCAGGGTTGAGAAGGTCTGAATATGCAGCTATGTTTAAGGAGAATATCGGTGAACCATATTGAAGGTTTCCTGGGAGGGGGCTGTGGATATTATGCCATTTGTCTTTAACAGAGGCAGTTTGCTTCAGATGACAAACCACTTGACCTTAGCAGGTGGCTTGGCAAATTCTGGGATGTTGCTTTTTGGCAAGGTAAAGATCCTATATTTATTTCATTTCTTGCTTCACAGTACCTTGGAGTATCTTACACGTTATATAGCTCTTTAATATCACATCTGTGAGGGAGGAAGAGCTGTAGGAAAAAAAATGCCTGACATGGACTGAATGACTCACAGCAGGTGAGTGTGCTGTGCAGATGGGCCTGATTTCCAGGCTTTCTCCTTCCCGGAGCCTCTCTGTGAAAACTCATGTGGCCAATCCCGGCATTTCTCATTAGGCATCTCTTCCTGGGGAGAGAGAAAGGAAGAGAAGAGAGCACTGTCAGGTCTTAAGCAAGAGACTTCAAAGTCTTTTCCAAATGAGTCATGCAAACAGTTTTGCTTAACATATATGGAATATGAATCTGTAATTATGAAAACACTTACACAAAACTTCCACAATAGCAAAACATCAATAAGCAGGTGTTTCCTGTGTTTACAGAAAGGACTCATCCCACTTGTAAAGTGTTTATTTTCATAATATGTTTCGTGTTAGACTTATGCTTTTCTTTGGACAGCTAATAGCTGTTTCCCCCTTTCCTCTGATGAATGTCTAGGTGAGCAGAGATGGAAAACATCTTATGAAACAATATAAACTTTGGAGAACATTTGTATTTACCTAAGTCACAAAGCCAAAGGAAAAAAGAACTCAGTGTATTTGCTTCAGTTTTGTGAGCAGCAAAAGAACATTGATTAAAGGGAAAATTTTCATGCATTATCACAGAATTGAAGAACTTGGACTGGAAAGAATGCTCAGGGATCGCCTAGCTGATGCATTGTTATGAAAGAGAGCTGAAGCCAAGAGAACATGTCAGTGATTCGCAAGCTTGGCTACATATTGGAATCACCTGTGGAGATTTAACAACCACTACTGCCTGGACCCGCATCTCTCGGGTCTCTAATGTAATTGATTTGGGGTGTACCTAGGACATCTGGAACTATAAAACCTATACATTGTTTTTATTGTATTTATTTATTTATTTTTTAGAGACAGGGTCTCACTCTGTCACCCAGGGTGGAATGCAGTGTTCCAGATGTCCTAGGTACACCCCAAATCAATTACATTAGAGACCCTCTATAGGTGATTCTGTGTAGCTCGAGATGGAAGATGACTGTTTTAAGTGAGATGTAGAATACCATTTATACTAATGTACCAATATGCTATTAATAACATATCAATATTGACATGAAGATTTATAAGCAGGGGCCCAAACTGCTAAATCTGAAGCTGTTTCCTCAAGCCTCCAAACTTCTTTCTGCGAATTCCTTTGCTTCTCTTCCTATTTACCTTTCGCAACCCACAGCTTTTGATTCTACTCTCTATCAAAATAAGTTATCAGAAAAGGAGTCAGTAAAAACATCATTCTGAAATGTAACTGACCAATCTGTAATACCTCTCCTAGATGTACTGTATTAGTATTTTAACCAGAAACAAAGGCCCTGCTAGAAAAAGCCTTTATGAGCCTTTATGGCTCACATCTGTAATCCTAACACTTTGGGAGGCCGAGTTGGGTGGATCATGAGGTCAGGAGATAGAGACCAGCCTGGCCAACATGGAGAAATGCCCTCACTACTAAAATTACAAAAATTAACTGGGTATGGTGGCATGTGCCTGTAATCCCAGCTACTTTGGAGGCTGAGGCAACAGAATCACTTGAACCTGGGAGGTGGAGATTGCAGTGAGCCAAGATCACACCACTGTACTCCAGCCTGGCGACAGAGCGAGACTCCATTTCAAAACAACAACAACAACAAACCTTCATGATAAGCTTGAAATAATAACCTATAGGCTGTTACTTACTGTCTGCAAGGAGACAACCTGGTTTTCTTTATCAAATAGACTAGTTGGCTCATCCAGGAGAGCATCACGCTCTTTAGTTGAAAACAGCTGGCTATTCAAACTTATTGGGCAATTGGTATCTCAGAGTAGATGCCAATGACACTCCAATTGCAAAGACTAAGACTCTTTCTACTCCTTGTGGGTGTTTCCTCCTTATTCCTAACCCTTCTGTAAATATTATGAGACAAGAAATCAGAGTTTATTTCCTCAAACAAAACTAAAGTATGTCTGGCTGTGCTTGGACAAAGTGTCTCTTCATGGGATAGCGAATCTGGGAAACAGTGTGAATTCTGCTAGCCCCTACCTGTATCTTAATCTAAGAACTCTGTTTATGTCTCCACTGAGCGTTGTTCTTAGTGTTTGTCTTTATCCTGATTCTGTCTTTCCGTAAGGTTGCATTTAAGAAATTAGACAATTATGAAGACATATTTCTTTCATGAGCCTTACAGAAGGTAAGAAGTCTAAACACCAATTTGTTATTAGTTGGCATTCCTACTGGCACTATGTTATAGATTTTCTTCTCTAGGATGATAGCATGTTGAGTTTTTAAATAGTAGGATTATAGCTATTTGTGGAAATTATCTGTTAGAAACATGCTTTTATTATGTTACAGTTAGTAAGGTATGGAGAGGAGTGAGAAGGATATGAAAGAGCAAATAAATGGGTCATGAGGATTAATTCCGTGTTTAAGAACTCTATGGACTGGTGTGGTAGCTCATGCCTGTAATCTCAGCATTTTGGGAGGCTTAGGCAGGAGGATCACTTGAGGCCAGAAGTTCGAGACCAGCCTGGGCAACATATGGAGACCTCGTCTCCACAAAAAGTTAAAAAATTTGCTGGGCGTGGTGGTGCCTGCCTGTAGTCCCAGTTATTCAGGAGGCTGAAGCAGGAGAATCACTTGAACCCAGGAGTTTAAGGCTGCAGTGTGCTATGATATGCCACTGCATTCCAGCCTGGGTGACAGAGTGAGACCCTGTCTCTAAAAAATAAATAAATAAATACAATAAAACAATTTATGCTTGATTTTAAGATTTGGCTATGATTGAGTAGCTTATGTTAGACTTGTCCACCCATCAAAACATATATAAAATATGGAAAAAATTTAAACAAGTGTTTGCAGAAAGTGAGCAGCAACCAATGCAAGGTTGATATCCCTGAGATAAGGAAAAAATGTGACCTACACCCTGCCTTCACTCTGGATTTCTCCCAAAGAGCAATTTTCAAACCACAGTATGGGAGCATACAGCCCTAGCAGAAAGCAAAATTCTTGCTCTCAGGGAAAAGAGACTGGTTTTAGGAGTTACACTGGTGACTGGGATTTGAGGGGTAGGGTATTAGGAGAGAAGTACGGAGAAGTGGCTCCAAAATCTACATAAAATTCACACTGGGGCCGGGTGTGGTGACTCACACCTGTAATCCCAGCACTTTGGGAGGCCGAGGTGGGCGGATCATGAGGTCAGGAGATCAAGACCATCCTGGCTAACACAGTGAAACCCTGTCTCTACTAAAAATACAAAAAATTAGCTGGACGTGGTGGCCGGCGCCTGTAGTGCCAGCTACTCGGGAGGCTGAGGCAGGAGAATGGCGTGAATCCGGGAGGTGGAGCTTGCAATGAGTGGAGATCTCGCCACTGCACTCCAGCTTGGGCAACAAAGCAAGACTCCGTCTCAAAAAAAAAAAAAAAGAAAGAAAATTCACTTTGGGTCTTTGACTGATGCATAAAAGTGTGTATTCACATAATGAGAAAAGATGTGGGGGTGCTGAGAGATAAGAAGAGATTTCAGAAATTGCACAACTCTGGGGAGACATTGACATTTGGGTCCAGCTAATGAATACCTTGGGCCTGTTGTTGATGTCACTATGGAAACATCACATCTTAGAAGTAAGGAGCATGCTAGGAGTAAGAGCTAGACTCCAGGAATAAGGGAAAAAGTGAAATAGACCCACTCTAACAAAGACTAAAATCAAGCTGTGGCAGGATAAGGGTGATTTTCCGTAATTTAATTGCCTGCTAGATAAAAACTGAATCTCTAGAGGAAGATAACACATTTCACAGCATCTATGATGTATCATTTATAATGTCAAGCAAATAATAAGCAAGTATTAGATATGCAAACAAGCAGGAAAAGCAACAAATAATCAAGAGAGAAGATAGTAAATAAAGGCAAACTCAGAGATGATATAAATATGTGATTTGGTAAACAGAGTTCAAAAATAACTGATTAATACGTTAAAAAGATAGTCAAAATGAATAAAAAGATGGAGTACTTCAACAGAAAATTGAAATTAATTAAAATAACATAATAGAAATTCCGAGCTTGCAAAATACAATATTTGAAAAGCTCTTCATGCTTGATAACTGACTCACAAGACTGGACTCTCATTGCAATAATATTTATTGGCCACATAGAATAAAATCTGGGATGTGAATGGAGAAAAGAGTATGTACAGGATAATGAAAAAGAAGAGACCGAAGTTGCATACGCAAAAGAGAAAGTTCTTTTTCTAAACTGTACTGATTTGACCAATAAGATGAGAAAATTACAAAAATGACATTCAAAATGACCTAGTAGTACATATTTAGTCTACGAATTCATTTGCTAGGGCTTCTGTAAAAAAGTAACACAAACTGGGTAGCTTAAATCAGGAGTCCCCAACCCCTGGGGTATAGATGGTACCTATTTGTGGCCTATTAGGAACTGGGCTGCACAGTAGGAGGTGAGAGGCAGGTGAGTGAGTAGAGCTTCATTTGTATTTACAGCTGCTCCCCATCAGTTGCATTACCACCTGAGCTCCGCCTCCTGTTAGATCAACAGTGGCATTAGATACTCATAGGAATGTGAACCCTATTGTGAACCGTGCACGCAAGGGATCTAGGTTGTGTGCTCCTTATGAAAATCTAATGCCTGATGATCTGTCACTGTCTCCATCACCCACAGATGGGACTGACTAGATGCATGAAAACAAGCTCAGGGCTCCCACTGATTCTACATTATGGTGAGTTGTATAATTATTTCATTATATATTACAATGTAATAGTAATAGGAATAAAGTGCACAATAAATGTAATGTACTTGAATCATCCCAAAGCCAACTCCCATGCCTGGCTATGGAAAAATTATCTTCCATGAAATTGGTCCCTGGTGCCAAAAAGGTTGGGAATGAACTGACTTAAATAACAGAAATTTATTGTCTAACAGTTCTGGAGGTATCAGGTATCAGGTATCAGTAGGGTTGGTTACTTCCTAGGGGGTGAGGCAGAAACCAGTTCCATGCATCCCTTTCGTTTCTGGTGGGTTTTGGCAATCTTTTGGCATTCTTTGGCTCTGTCTCCCTACGTTGCCCAGGCTGGTCTCAAATCCCTGGGCTCAGGTGATCTCCTCACCTTGGCCTCTCAAAGTGCTGGGATTACAGGTGTGAGCCACTGCACCTGGTCCATTTATTTATCTTCTTGGTAGTCAGAAAAAAAATGAATAGCAAGGAGTCTGAAATGGGCTTTAGGAAAAGATGATACAATTAAGAAAAGGACTGATTTTTGGGATAACAATGCAGGATAGGCCTGGCTTCAGAGTCTAGTTATTGGGTTGAATCCTAAATTAAGGACACTCTAAAATCTTTCTCCTTATTTAGATTCCCTAATTTGGTCACATGAATTAGCTGTAATTGCAGGTTGGTCTCTACTGTAGTTTGATGCTAATCTATGCTTACACTTGTAGAGACACTGAAATAACAGCATGCCAAGAAGATGACGTTCACATTCAATCCTGACCCTGTAGCTATAATTGGACCTCTAGATCTCCTACTTCAGAAAGTATATCAAAATACAAATGAAAAGTGTTTTTGAAAAAAAAAAAAAGAACCTTGGACTTATTTAAATTCTTTGTGGAATAAAGAATTTAACCTTTTCCAAAGAGAGATCTGGCCTTTGCCTTTAGCTTCTGGGAGGTAATCTCTATGTTCTTGCAATGTCATGCCTGATAGGAGTGTCTTATTTGGGAATTTAGGCTATGCCAGACAGCCTAACAGTGCAATTTATGATAGAAGTTTTGAGTCATGTCTACCAAAATTAAGGCTGCTGAGGCAGAAATAATTTGACAAAGGTTTGTTGGAAACCACCTGTGAGGACTGACTTGGGAAAACACACCAAGAAAGTTGGGCATATTCCACAGTCCACTATCAGTTGGAAAGCTTTTACAGGACAGTTTAGAAGAAGGGAGGAGGACTCCTCATACCAGAATTGTCCTTTTCATTGCGGGGTGCAATACAGAGGTTATAATCATTGGCTCCAGATTACAACATACAAGCTGAAATGTTCTACATGCAAGACAACCAGTAAAAGTTCATGACTCAGAAACAAATCAGTGTTCTTTTCAGTGTTAGTAGGTTATGTATTAATTAGTATGTCAACAATTCAAGGAACTCCCAACAAGATTTGAGGAACTCACGACAGGATTCTTTAGTCAGAGTCAGAATGTAAGCCTTTCAACCTAACCTAACCTGCATCCTAAACTGTCATCATAAGTATAACAGCATCCAGAGAGCTCTGTGAGTCTTTCTCCTGCATTATTAAACCTCAGTATGGTCTTAGAGATCCTAAACTTGAAATGGTGTCAGACTCAAAAAGTAAATAATTTGTTAACTATGTTCCTGTAATTACTAATCATGCTAAATTAATCTGTGAAGAATTGTGAATATGAACAGCTGATATAAGAATAATGCTGATGGTTGGTTATTGAAAAGAAGAGAATTTGGGGTTTAAACACCTAGCAAGTCCTCTGAGTACTGAAGTATTCATTCATTCATTCATTCATTCAACAAATATTTGTTAAGTGCCTCACTACATGCCTTAAAAATACAGTCCCTTCAACTGGGATGATCCCTAGTAGAGAAAAATGATGATAATGACTAACAGAGATATCTGATTCAATTCAAACAAGAATCAAACAATTCTCATAGAGATAGAGACATAAAAACTGTCAGATCTGTTTTGTTATAATAGTTAGAAATGTGATATTTGGAGCCAAGTAAAACTGGACTGGCTACCTGACTGGTGATTTTCAGTACCACAGGTACTGTGACATTCATTGTAACCTTAAGCTCTTTCCCACTTTTCTCATTTGTAAAATGGGGATGATAATAACACCTACTTCATAGAATTGTTGTGAGGATTAAATGAGATGATGTAGTAAAGGTACTTAAGGTCAGTTACATAATTAATACATGTTATATATATAATTAATATTAATATGCTCAGATTTCTCTTCTAATCAATTTTTTTTTTTAGCTGAATGTGAGAAGTTATTGCTTTCCAGCATACCTATGTTAATTTTAGTGGCTACTTATTTCCTTAGTCCCAGGAATGGCATCAAGAGTATAGGCCCAGGTTTGAACTCTATAGTTTAGCAGAAAATTGCTAATGAACAGGTTTTGGATTTATCTAGTAGCAGTGACTTCAGTTACAGCTTCTTTTGCTGCCTTTTGTTTTGTCAGTAAAATATCAGAGGGATTTGGGTGTTGTATATACAGGGTATAAAAGCCCCAGAGAAGGTGAAATTAGACTTTGTAATCTCATGGCTTTTAGGCAGGAGAAGGATTATGAAGCAGCTGGTGAGAGTAAAATATTCATTAATTTAGTCTGTAGCAATATGAAAATGTTTAGATGGTTTCTCATCTGGGGTAACTCAAGCTCTGCCCCTAAGACATTGTAATTGTGCAGAATCTATTGAGCAGGCAGGGCTAGCATGAAGCCCTGGTGAATTGGTTATTTCTGAGATTTTATTCATTCTCATGAAAACATGTGTTAGACTTTAGTCTGCCCTATCAAATTTACAGGATAAAGGGAAGAGACAATACAACATGAATAGCTAAGCTAACATTTTATAAAATCAAAATCTTTTGTCCTGAGTACATTATTTTTTAAGGCAATGTTGTTAATCATGGTACCTTCTGCACAATCCTGCCTTCAAAGCAATTTAGCCATTGTCGATCAGTGTACTAATGTCTTCCAGGTAATTATACCTCACACTACTATCACACCTTGGGCTCTGTTTTCTTAATTCTCAAAATTTATTAATCTTGGCCAGGCGCGGTGGCTCAGGCCTGTAATCCCAACACTTTGGGAGGCTGAGGCGGGTGGATCATGAGGTCAGGAGATCGAGACCATCCTGGCTAATATGGTGAAACTCCATCTCTACTGAAAATACAAAAAATTAGCTGGGCGTGGTGGTGGGCACCTGTAGTCCCAGCTACTCGGGAGGCTGAGGCAGGAGAATGGCGTGAACCCGGGAGGCAGAGCTTGCAGTAAGCCCAGACCATGCCACTGCTCTCCAGCCACAGAGCAAGACTCCGTCTCCAAAAAAAAAAAAAAAAAAAGAAAAGAAAATTATTAATCTTGTTGGCTAACTCTTAGATTGTACTCATTTTTAAGTAAATTGCTCAAATTTTAGGCAGAGCTAAAATTTTAGTGCTAGTTCTGTCAGAGGCATTTGAACCAGAGCAACTCCATCTTGAATAGGGCCTGTGTAAAATAAGGCAGACATATTGGGCTGCATTCCAGGAAATTAGGCATTCTTAGTCACAGGATGATATAGGAAGTCAGCACAAGATACAGGTAACAAAGACCTTGCTGATAAAATAAGATGTTGTAAAGAAGCTAACCAAGACCCACTAAAATCAAGATGGGGACAAAAGTGATCTCTGGTCATCTTTACTGCTCATTCTATGCTAATTATAATGTAGTAGCATGCTAATAGACATTCCCCCCAGTGCCATGACAGTTTACAAATGCAATAGCAACATCAGGAAGTTACCCTATATGGTCTAAAAAGGGGAGGAGCCTTCAGTTCTGGGAATTGCCCACCCCTTTCCCAGAAAACTCATGAATAACCCACCCTTTGTTTAGCATATAATCAAGAGATAAGTATATGCAGTCTAGCAGCCCATGCCGCTGCTTTGCCTATGGAGTCGCCATTCTTTATTCCTTTACTGTCCTAATAAACTTGCTTTCACATACTCCATGGACTCCATGAAATCTTTCTTGCATGAGATCCAAGAACCCTCTCTTGCGGTCTGAATCGGGACTCCTTTCCCATAACAGTTCCCTCTTCAGCAGAACCATGGTTCCAAAACTCTCATATGCATTAGAATCACATGGGAAATGCTGAAAATATATATGCCTGGTTGTGATACACATAAGTGCTGAATCACAATGCCTGGTACAGGGACCAGAAATCTGCATTTTAAACAAACACACCTAGTGATTCAGAATTAGGTGATTGTAGGACAACACCATAGGGTTCACATATGAAGGCTCTGAGAGCAAAAACTATTAGTTATTTCTGCATCTTTGAAACATCTTGTGCAATTTAGGGTTAATACCACTCCTTATAGGAGAGAAGAAAATAGAACTGGTTTCCGTAAAAGGGAAATGGTATTTTCTTTTTCTCTGCCTGCCTGCCTGATGCCACTGCTAGAAGAGGCATGCATCTAACTCTTTTTGAAGTTTTAAGTTGAAGCTAAGTTTTACTAATGGGAGTCCTAGAAGTGACTTCTATTTGTGATATTCATACTGCATTAGGGAAGAATGTGAAAATAATAGAAGCAAATCAAAGCTTCAACCATGAAATGTTCCTCTTTCTGGAAAATCCACTGAAACCCTCTATAGCCGCTGATTAAATGCCACAGACCCACCCTATTCCTGTTTTTTGTTTGGTCTCATTGACTCCGATCAACCTCTGCAAGTAGTTACCAGGAAACAACAACATTCTAACCTTTCCTAAGACCTACTGCTCCTTCCCAGAAATATCTAAGCAAGCCATCTCATGAGAATAAAAAATTGCCTCTGGGTTCATTCAGGTCGTCAATCTCTGGAGGACGGCAGTTTCTGTAGCAATTTGACACTCCTACTTTCTGCTGAAATTGGAAACTGCCACCTTTCTTTATATTAAGTAAAATTCAGCTTTTGGCATGAGCTTTTACTGTCTTATTTTAGCCTCAGGTTTTGCTGGTCCTAATGGGAATTACTTCCATTTTTACAGTGGAAGTGCTAGATATATAGTGTCAGAATAAAACACCACGTTCTGCAGGGCTCCCAGGAACTATAACTGTGCCATAGAAACAACAAAACAAACAAATGAATCAGATTTTATTTATATCAGTTAATAGTCTGCATATACATAAGTCTTCCTGTAACCTAACAAAGATGATATATTAGAAAATTTTCTTAGCAATATTCTGAATTAAATGATTATATTTAATTTTCTCATCAGTAAAATGAAGTAGACTAGATTAGGGGCCAGATTTGATTAGGCTCTCTTTTCACGTTCTCTTTCACAGTTACCAAATACTGCTGTTAAGGAACAAAGGCAGCCATGGAGAATACATAAATGAATGGGCGTGGCTGTTCCAATGACTATTTATAAAAACAGGAGGCGCGCTGTATTTCTTCTTCAGGTATAACTTGACGACCCTGGACGCAAAGGTATTTTCGAGTTCCTTGATTTTGTAATTGTATTCAAACAGATTGAAAGCCAGCTGTCATTTGGTTACTCTTTGGTTAAGATCTCTAGTTTTGTCTACCAAAGACTACTTCAATTAGAAATAATAATAATAGTATTTTGTACAGAAACAGGAATGTGTTGTGAACGTGATAAATATTTGTTGAATCCTCTCAAACAAACGTAAAAAATGATAACATTATTATGATCAGTATTCACAGATGAGGGAAACTGAGGCTCAGAGAAATAAAGTAATGTGCCCACAGTAAGTGATTGTCTTAATTCGTTCAGGCTGCTGTAACAAAATAGCATAGACTGAGTAATTTATAAACAACATAAATTTATTTCTCACAGTTGTAGAGACTGGGAAGTCCAAGATCAAAGTGCCAGCAGATTCAATGTGTGGCGAGAACTCTCTGCTTCATAAATGATGCCTTGTTGCTGTGTCCTCATGTGATGAAAGAGGCAAGGGGCCTCTCAAGTCTCTTTTATCAGAACGTTAGTCCCATGTCTGAGGGGTAGCCCTCATGGCCAAATCACCTCCCAAAGGCCCCACCTCTTAATACCATCACTGTGGGGGTTAGGTTTCAAGGTATGAATTTTAGTGGGACACACACATTCAGTCCATAGCAGCAGTGCAGCTGGGAGTCAGGCTCAGATATGTCAACTTTAAGAATGTGATTCTTTGAGAGCCTATTTGATTTTTTTTTCTTTCTTCTTTTCTTTTCTTTCTTTTTTTTTTTTTTTTTTTTGAGATGGAGTCTGCACTGTTGCCCAGGCTGGAGTGCAATGGCACCATCTCGGCTCATTGCAACCTCTGCCTCCTGGGTTCCAGCGATTCTCCTGCCTCAGCCTCCTGAGTAGCTAGCATTATAGGCACTCACTACCGCACCGGGCTAATTTTTTGTATTTTTAATAGAGATGGGATTTCATTATGTTGGCCAGGCTGGTCTCGAACTCTTGACCTCATGATGATCCACCCACCTCAACCTCCCAAAGTGCTGGAATTATAGGTGTGAGCCCCCACGCCCAGCCTATTTGATTCTTAAATACCATCCTCTCTACCTATTTACATGAAGGTAGAATATTTTTGCATCCCAAAGAATTAGCTTGTGTGCTAATCCCTTATTGGGGGAATGAATGTACAGCAGGAATGAGAGGAAAGGGAAAAGAACAGGAGAGGGCAGCCACGGAAAAGAGGGGTTTTTAAAGGTATATTGTCAAACATGTCAGAGCCTGAGGCAGATAAGAACTAAGAAGAAACCACTGGATTTGAAAACTAGAAAGTGTCTGATGACTCTTGGGGTAATGGTTGGGGCCAGAAGCCAGACTACAAAAGGAATAATAAGTGAAAGTAAATGTAGACCTGTCATGTCAGAAAACTGGCAATATAGGTGGCAGAAATGGATGGTTATTTCCAGCTCAGCTCTCCTAATCTTTTCATTCTCTCTACATGGAGCATTTAGAAAAAAACAAACAAACAAACAAACAAACAAAACACACACACACACACACACACACACACATATCCTTTCATCAGCTGATTGCTATGCTGCTTGGCAAGGTTGGCACAATTTAAAGATCAGGACTTAGTCTTATATGGGAGCAAACATTTCTTTGTGGCAGAAATTCATTAGTCTTGCTCCCAGTCAGCTGGTGACAGAATGGGCACTAAGGTTTTCTTCTTGGAGGCTGGGAGTGTTGCTTCAGCATCACTGAGCTCGTTATTCCTTTACTTTCAGAGCAAGATGAAATTAAGAGGCCAGCTTGTTAGGAAGTCAGTTCACTGTGTCAAGAGGAATGTTGGAGCAAGTGCTGCTCCTAAAAAACATACATGGTTATTGGAGTAACAAGCAGAATTCTGTTGATTTTTGCTTTCCTTAGAAAGTAGGAGAAATGGATCAATTATGGCAGGGTTCAAAGCTCTCTATAGCTGAAGAGAAATACCTCCAAGGGCCATAAAAATAAAAAAGACAGTTTGTTCATATCAATCCCTAACAGAAAAATATCACTGGCTATGTTTCCAACTATCTATTTCTACTACAGCCTTCAAAGTGGGGACTGGGAATCTTGAGCTTACTTTGAAGAGGCTTAAAATGATTGTCTCCTTTTGCAAAAATCTTTAAATTGAACAATTATTTTCAAGGCAGATTGTCTATATTGAGTCATTCTGCAGAACTAAAAAAACTTAGTATTTTGAATGCATTGTCATTTGGAGCACTTTAAGATTAAATAAATCGTTATCTTGGGTGATGCAATATGAAACCTTGAGTAGAGGTCAGAGAAGTTCTGTGATATTTATAGATGTTTAAAAAATAGTACTTTAAAGTAGAGGAAACTATGAATTATCTTTACTAACCATAGTGATATAATGAATAATGGCATCTACCAATAATCAATCTCAAACCTCAATTAGTCATGATACAAGGTTCAGTCTCTCGCTAAGAGCAAATATTTTATCAGAGTGGCTAATAAATAACAAATTGATATGATTTCACATGAAAAAAATCATGTTGCAATTTTGATAAGGATGATTTGTAACCTTCTCAAAGAATTGTTATTAGAAGGAAAGAGGTGGGGCAAAATATTTGAATAATTTGTCCATATAGCTGAGGCTTGGCTAAAATAGCATGTAATGTAATTAAATTATTTAGTGAACACATTGGTGGTGTTGTACAGCTTTTAGTATTTTAAGGGATATGAAACTTTTCACTTTCCCTTAATTATAATTATTCTTGTACTTATATTTCTATTAATGTATCTTTAAAAAGGAATTTTAAAATCTTCATAAGATACTGTAGAAAGTGATTACTTAATTCATTATGGAAGAATAGGAATATAATTATTAATTTATCTTTCTTATCCTTTTATTTATCTTTACAATGTTTGTTTAGCTGTGAATTTAAAAACCTTTAACTCGTTTTGCTGTTAGCTCTAAGGGCCAATAATTACCTTTTCTTACAGATGCAGCTTAAGTTATTTATCACAGTGGAATTAAATGTTGCCTAATTAGATTCGTTTGATTTTCTCCACGGGCCATTCTTAGACAGATGACTGAAGACCTCTTGTTTGAGGACACATTAGCTTAGCATGCAGTGTCTGACACAGTGCCCTGACACACAAGAGAGTAGGTGTGATTGTGATTTTGAGTTTGTATTCTTCTGAATGGATTTTTTTTTGGCTTATCATTTTTTTCCAAGTTAAATCTAATTTGACATAATGTTACAGACAAGCGAGATTCCTGTGTTGCTTATCATTTGTCTTTAAGTATTAACCGACTTTGCGTGGTGATGTTGAAATAGACTCTAGAAGTGAGCAAATCGCCCCAGAGTTTCCTCAGGTGCTATTATTTTTGGGGTGCCATGGGAAGAAACAAAAACAAACTCTAAAACACAAGCCAGGTGTGCATACAGCTCTAGAATAAAAGGTATTTCTATTATTTCAATTCTTAGGTCAAATTTTACTTTTTGAGGATCTGTTTATTATTATTTTGAGTATTAGTCATGAACTTAAAATATAAGTATCGTAGGCTTATAATTACTACCCACTAGCAATTTCTTTTATATTGAGACCGTTTCATTTGTACTGAATGTATAAAATTAATAATGATATACATGGATACTTAATTAAACACCAATTACTGAGTTGTTTTTATTTATTTTGACAAATAGGAATTTATTCCAAAGTTTTGCATATGTGGAAACATGGATCTCCTCAGGCTGTTGTTGGTAGTCTAGACGTAATAATGTAACTTGTTTGAGAAATCTTGTTCTTACTATGGGCAATCAAATGCATGATTACTGAAGAAATAAAGTATTTAGAATCAGTTTGTATTGAAACAAACCCTCTATAGTCCCAGCTTACAGATACATTAAAATTGTAAGTCACAGAGTCTAAGTCTGTTTTTTTATTGGAAAGCGTAAACCCCAGACTTATGGTAAGAATTTTCATAAAAGGAAGTAGAACTTTATTTCTGGAAATATCAGATATTGTAGTTTGTTTATTTATTTATTTTGGTAAGGCATTTCTCAAAAGGGAATCATGTCTCAGAATTAATGTTTAAAAATGTCTACATCTTATTTTGCCTTTGTATTAAAGGTGTCTATCTCTCATTTTGTTACAGAGATAAAAGATAAAAAGGACAGTTTTAAACATTATTGATTTCAATATTTACTTGACCTAGACAATTTACATTGATGTCACTAAGAATCAAGCATCCACCTCTGAGCGTAATTAATTTATGAACTGTCAGAGTGTCATTTTTTATTGAGTAGTTGTTGAGAGTTGAACTTTATACCTCTAAATTCACATGCTGATTTCTTAACACCTAGTACTTCAGAACAGAATGTGACTGTGTTTGGAGACAGGGTCTTTAAGGAGATAATTAAGTTAAAATGAGGTCATTAGGGTGGGTCCTAATCCAATATGACTGTTGTCTTCACAAGAAGAGGAGATTAGGACACAGACATGAACAGAGGAAAATCCATGTGGAAACACGGGGAGAAGACAGCCATCTTCAAGACAGGGAGAGAGGCCTCAAAAGACAACAACCTTGCCAACACCTTGATCTCAGACTTTGGTCTTCCGAGGCTGTGAGAAAACAATTTCTTATGTAAGCCACCCAGTCTGTGGTACTTTGTTATGGTAACCTGAGCAAACTATTATAATACAGTTACAGCTATAGCTATGGAAATTCTAAGGCCAATCTCTGTCCTCTAAGAGGTTTTATGAATTCCAAGCCCTGGCAGTTGCAAATGTTATCGTGGTCAGCTTCTCTGTCACCTGGTTTATTTCCTCTGACTCCTTGTCAGGTAGATAGAGAGAGAGTGTTGCAATGGATACTGAGAGTCTAATGCATCCTAGTTCATCTGAACTCTGAATCTACTTTCCCTATGGTTCCATGTGCTTGTATGTAAGAAGTCAGGTTGCGTGGGGACGTGTGCGTATCTGTATGTGAGGGTATATGTGTGTATTGAAGAGATATTAGAGTATAGTACTGCTTAAGAGCATGGACTCTGCAACCAAATGGAGCCTAACAGCTCCACATTTACTGTGTACTATTGGGTAAGTTATTTAACCTCTCAGGGCTGCAGATCTCTCATCTGGAAAATGGGGTCAGGGATAGTCCCTACTCTCATAGGGTTGTGGTGAATATTAATTGACTGAAGTATTTAGAATAGGGCTTGATGCACAGTAAGAGCCAGGTCAGGCATAATGATCTTTATTTCATAGGGTTACTGTACTGTGAAGACTAATTAAATGATACAATGGGTTTGAAGTACCTTACATGGTACCTGGAAAGTAGTAGGCACTAAACACGTGTTGTCTTATTTTTCATCCTCAATATTCCCATAATCTCAATATGGTGTTAAGGTTATACTCTTAACAAGGGCATCAACGTGTGGGAACTGCAAAAGCACTTTGAGATCAACTGATTTAGCTATTCATAAACTGGTGGAGGATGGTGAGGCACATCAGAACACAGAACTACAGTCTCCTTGTTTCTCCCTCCTTCCACGTTGATATAGTTTGGATATTTGCCCCCACCAAATTTCATGTTGAAATGTGATCCCTAATGTCGGAGGTAGGGTCTGGTGGGAGGTGTTTGGTTCATGGAGACAGATCCACAGATCCCTCATGAACAGCTTGGTGCCCTCCCCGTGGTAACAAATGAGTTCTTGCTCTGTTAGCTCATGTGGGAGCTGGTTACTGGAAGGAGCCAGTTTCTTGATTACTTTCAGTGAAAAAATAAAAAATAAAAATAAAATAAAGGAGCCCAGCCCATCCTCTCTCTCTTGCTTTCTCACCTGTGACACATCTGCTTCCCTTTCACCTTCCACCCGATTTAAAGCTTCCTGAAATCTCACCAGAACTGAGCAGATGCTGGTGCCATGCATGTACAGCCTGCAGAAACGTGAGCCAAATAAGTTTATTTTCTAAATTACCCAATCTCAGGTATTCCTAAATAGCAATGCAAGATAGACAAATACATACATCAACTTGTGTTCATATCATGCATCCTTTTTTTTTTTTTCCTCTCACCTGCCTCTCACATGAGGGAGAATCACATTTAATACAATCAGTGGTTGGTGGTAGGTAGAAACTGGGCAGAAGAAATCAGATGATAGTAAGGACTTGGCAAGGGTTTTATTGTTCTTACAAATGTGAAAATGTTTTATTTTTTGTAGGATTATGGCCATCAGCCTTTTAGAAACTGATGATTGAGCACTAAATCTCTCCTGGTTCCTTCCCTGCCCTTTGAGTCTCTTCTATATGGCCTAATTGATTTGCTCCTCTTTGCCTACCTTTCCTTACTCATTAATGCAAGGCTTTTACATTTAACCAAAGGAAAAGTGCATCAAACTCACTTTGTACTCTGAATCTGGAATTGACATATCCCTTCAGCAGCATTTTTGCATGGTGGCTGATTTGCTATGAATTTCTTGTTTGCCAATAAAATATCATTAGCCAATAAATTTCCGTTTTAATCTTTTATGACCCTTACACATTGCAGATGAGTAAAGGGGAGTATATTGATAACATGAAGAATTTTCAAGTTACATAAATCCAGTCCACACCAATTTCAGCCCTCTTTCAAGGGAGTGCAAAACTCTGATAAGACTGAGAATGACTCCAGAAGAAAAGCTTAAAAGTTTTATAAGATACCAGATGGTGGCAGCATAGAATGTGTGAGAAAAGCTCCATGAACAATGTTAAAAACATGGTACAAATATGTTGCAAATGGTAGCAAAACTACTAATTATTGATGAGAACTAAGATAGAGGAACTGGTTATAGACATGCAATGTAGTACCAGAAATACCTGAATTTGACTCTGTTCCTTCGTGTTGGCTGTGTGAACTTGGGCAAGCCAATTAGCTTCTTTCTCTAAGCTCTGTTTCCTCCTTTATGAAGTGGGAACATTAATAGCTATGGGATTGTTTTAGGATTAAGGGAGATAATGTATGTTAAAGACTTAGCCCTTCCTAGCAAGGATATTGTAAGTACTTACAGAGAGAGAGAGAGAGAGAGAGAGAGAGAGAGAGAGAGAGAGAGAGAGAGAGAAATTTAACCATATCAAATACGAACATCATTTATCAAAAGAAAGTTTTGTAACTTTTCTAAATCAGTAGGATAACAAGAGGAAGATGGGAGCAGTAGTCAGTCCCCATGTACAGGCAAAAGGAGATGCATTGTCTGTAGAGAGTTTAAAAATACTAACAATGTTAACTAAAATCAGTCTACTTTTTATAATCACCATGGACCAGCAACTCTAAACAATGTCATGATAAAAAAATCTTTGTGGGAACTTTACTGTTCCTAGCAAATTGAAATTTTTATTATCATTTTAAGGATTTTAAGACCCTTTACCCTCTGCCTCTGACTTATCTGCTTTTTATGCTCCTCACTTCCTGAATCCTTTCCAGCCCGACGGTACAAATTGTTCAATGGAGATGCTTTGTATATCCTGCTTCTCCATTGTTTATCACACTATTCCTACCACCTGAAATGCTCTGTAATCTCCTTTTCATTTATTTATATCTTACTTTTTCTTCATGGGTGCAGCTTAAGGGCTACATTCTCTGGGAAGCTTTCCTCTGGTGGATCCTGCAAGGACATATCTCTCTTTTTGTGTACATAGCTATTTTGGCCATTAGCATCTGCTGTCTTCTATTGAAACATATTGCCCCTTCCTTCCAATGTAAAGGAGGAGCTCATTCACAGAGTTGGTATTATTTCTGTAATCTAGCCCAGCTTTAGGTTTTGATGTCATCTGTACACTTAGTGCTTACAATTGTGTTTGGAGTTCAAGACATTCTATCACAGAGTGAACGTAACTAGTGGGTATCTTCAATTTTGAACTCCCGGGTATCTTCAATTTTGAACTCCCGGGTATCTTCAATTTTGAACTCCCTTTCAGATGCATATGCTACCTTAAATAGTGTACACGGGAGCAAGATGGCCGAATAGGAACAGCTCCAGTCTCCAACTCCCAGCGCGAGCGACACAGAAGACCGGTGATTTCTGCATTTTCAACTGAGGTACTGGGGTCATCTCACTAGGGAGTGCCGGACAATCGGTGCTGGTCAGCTGCTGCAGCCTGACCAGCGAGAGCTGAAGCAGGGCGAGGCATCGCCTCACCTGGAAGCGCAAGGGGGAAGGGGATCCGTTTTCCTAGCCAGGGGAACTGAGACACACAACACCTGGAAAATCGGGTAACTCCCACCCCAATACTGCGCTGTAAGCATACAGGCACAC
>NW_016824694.1:128758-147691 GCF_001698545.2 Rhinopithecus bieti | reverse complement strand
GTATGTTTGTGTGTGTGTGTGTGTGTGTATGAATACACACACAGGGTAGGATAAGAGAAAGAGATGAAATTTTACAATTTGGGTCCAATACAGGGATACCTGTTTGTTTATAGGCTTATAATTTATTGACTTAACAGACAAGAATGTCCATATTGTCTTATGTAGCAAGGAAGAAAATTAATAGCAAAAAGACTGTGAAAAAGATCTTTCACTCAACTACATTATTTCAGTACAAAACTCATGTTTACAAAAGTTTGACTTAAGTGCATTAGTCCCCACATATTGGCAGTTTTGCTTCCTGTGGTTTCAGATACCAGCAGTCAACCACAGTCCAAAAATATTAAAATAAAAATTCCAGAAATAAATAATTTATACATTTTAAATCACAAAAAAAAAAAATAGTGTACACAATGTACTATTAATTAACATTAGACATTTTAAAAGGAAGAAATAATGATTACCTTGTGGGTTTGAGGGCAAATGATTGGAGCCTGTATTTCCTAGAACCAAGATTAATATGCAAGGCCCCGTCTGTGAGCTCTAACTTCCAGATTCCATTGATGCTGTTTTTCAGTCATTTTTCCATGAGACCTGGAATCTTTTCATCTCTTCTTGGCTGGTGTAAAACTGAATGTGTATTTTAGCATGTGGTTGCCACTCGCTTGGTGAAAAAATACTGGGTCTATGAAAAATACTGGGTCTATGAACTTGAGCTTTAACCTTGTGTCTGTATCCTAACCAGCTACAGTAAACAGAACGCTGTCAGCATTTACCTGTCATTAGAGAAAGTAAGTGTAAAATATCTTCCTTCACATCTCATATTCAACAAGATAGCCGTATACTGCCAAGTCCTTTGTGAAAAAATTGGCCAGATCCTGGGATCAGAGGCTTATTCTCCAGAAGGGCAGAGATCTCACAGGTTCTGGTATTCTAAGGGAGTGCTCTGGGAAGAAGGAAGTACTTGTGAGCTGAGGTGGCTCCTGGCCAGAAGAAATTCTGGACAGGTGGTTTAGTTTTACTTCTCTCAGAGTCTTGTGAAGTTGGACCTAGGTGTTTAGCCTCTTTGATAATCTTTCATAATTATGTGGAGGTGGGTGAGGAAATGTTTGTCTCATATCATTATTGATTAGAATTACTATCTTTATTGTTTCAGGAATCTTGTTTACAGAGTAGGCTAAAGTTCTTCATTACCAAAGGTGCAGAGTGTAGCAAGGGGGAACCTGGCAGAGGTCTAGCTATTTGAAACACTTGCTGCAGCACATTCCCCATGAACCCAAGAAACAAAACTCGGAACAACACTAACAGAGCAACATAATAGTTCAACATAAATGGGAGAACTTTCTAACAATGAGATGTCCATATATAGGATGAACCATCATGTTGATACTGAGTTTTCCATAATGTGAGATATTCACATAGGTGAGAATGCTTTGGGGTATTCAAGTATTGGTGAATGATGTGAATAAATGGATTCAAATTCTTTTTCTTACCAGGAGTCTATGGTTGAGGGATTTTGCCATTTCTTTTTCCAAATCAGTTGATTACAAATGAATAAACACATCAAAAGCAAATTATTGTATCCTCTTTTTTCTACTCTTAATTATTGTAGATGGTGTTCTCATCTCCTAACATATACTAATTAGAGACATGGAAGGAATAAACCTCCAAGTAGAAAAGTATATGATATTAAAATATTAGGAGTATGAAAAAATTACATGGGATTTTGGAAATGCATGGAGTTTTACTTATTTGTTGTTGTTTTTTTTTAAAATTGGGAAGAAATGCTGTCTTGTAATGAAGTCTTAGGTGGCATGTGAAACGAGAAATCAAGATTTTGGCTCTCCTGTTGGGATTTTCTATCAATGGAAGCTTTATTCCTGTATTGAACAATTCTTTTCTCCTAACTGGCTTGTCTCATGGGAGGGATTTAATGAATAATTGATGGAAGGCACAAGTGCTCCGTCTATTACACCTTCTGTTCAAGGAGAAAAAGATACGAGCCTCTTCGGGTGTCTGACTCACGTATTATATGCAGGTGCTATATGTTGGCAATTTCCTGTATGACAAGAAAATTAAAATAGACTCCCCACTTCTTTTTTAGAGTGGGGTTGAACATAGGAACTGCAGTGAGGTGGTCTGAAGATCTTTAGAAGGAGGGTAGTTAAAAGCCCTCCATATGATATTCAAATCACTGAGTCTGAAAAAGAATGATGTGTAATTGTATCAGTCTATGTCCAATCAGGAGACAGAAACTGCACAGTGAGAAGTAATTTGAACAGACAAAGTTAAATATAAAGAATTGTTAAGTATAATAATTTGGAGCAAATGGGGTTTGGAGTAATAAGGGGTTAATTAATATAAAGCAAACAGAAATTTAAAGAATGCAGAATAGCACATACAAGAAGCAGCCACCACTTCCAGGGCTGAGATAGAACATCCAAAGAAGAACCTGCCCCTTGCCCCAACCCCTGAGGGTGAGATACAAACCTTGTTGGAGGACACAGTTGTGAGTAACTAGCTGGTGAAGAACTCACTGGGGGTCCTGCACAGGTGGAACTTGCTGGAAATCTGAATCTGGGGTTCCAAGAAAAGCTGCTAATGAGGAGGTATACTTACTAGGAGTATGTTGCTACAAATCACACAATGGAGGTGTCAGGAGACTATGCTCGCTGTTTCCTGCTGATCCCTTTCGGTTTTATCTATTTTGTCTTTTTGCTGTTGTTGTTGTCCTCAATTCCATTGATTTCTGCTCTTTTCTTCGTTATTTTCTTATGTTTGGTTTGATATTATTTTGGTCTACTTTTTCAAGTTTCTAAAATTGAAAGTGTAGATCATTGATTTGAGATTTTCTTCTTTATAAATTAAGTTTTTAGTGCTTATTCACAATAACAAAACATGGAATCAACCTAAATGCCCATCAATGGTAGTCTGGATAAATAAAATGTAGTAGATATACACTATGGAATGCTATGCAGACATAAAAAAGAATGAAATAATGTCCTTTGCAGGAACATAGAGATGGAGGCCATTATCCTTAGCAAACTAGCCCAGAAACAGAAAACCAAGTACTGTATGTTCTCACTTATAAGTGGAAGCTAAATGATGAGAACATGTGGTCACGAAGAGGGAGACAACAGACTGTGGGGCATGCCAGAGGGTGGAGGGTGGGAGGAAGGAGAGGAGCAGAAAAATAATTATTGAGTATTAGGCTTAGTACCTAGACAAAATAATTTGTGCGACAAACTCCTGTGACACAAGTTTACCTATATAAAAAACCTGCACATGTAACCCTGAACCTAAAATAAAAGTTAAAAAGAAGCATGAGCCTTTTAAGTGAGGGAAAGGAAAGTTGAGGTCGCTGTAATAACTCTATTTCTGATAGAGTGTCTTCTTCTGAAGTCTACTTTGTCTAATATTATTATAGCCACCTCAACTTTTCTTTGATTAGTGTTTCAAGGTATATCTTTAACATCCTTTAACTTTTAACCTATCTATATCTTCTATGTAAATGGGCCTTGCTTCTGTTATCTAATCCAACATGTTCATTTAATTCGTGTGTTTAGACTGTTTGAAATTAGTATAATTGTTGACAGACTTGTACTAAAATCTGCTATCTTGCTAGTTGTTTTCTTTCTTTTTTCCCCCAACCTTTCGATTTCCTTTGGATTGAGAATTTCTTCATAAAAGCTTATATGCTTTTGTATTTAGCTTATTACCTATACTCTTTACTATGGTTTAATGTGTTGCTTAAACTTTGTGTGTTAAAAGCTTAATCCCCAGTGCAACAATGTTGAGAGGTGGAACCTAATAAAAGGTGATTAGGCGATAAGGGCTCTGCCCTCATGAATAGATTAATGTTGTTATCACAGGATTGAGTTAGTTATTGTGAGAGTGAGCTTGTTATAAATATTAATTTGGCCCCCTCTTGCCCTTTTTCTCTCTCTCATCTTTTCTTATCCTCTCATCTGTCATGAAATGATGCAGCAAGAAGGCCCTCACTAGATGCTGGCACCTTGATATTGGACTTTCTGTTCTCTAGAACTGTGAAAATAAATTTCTTTTCTTTATAAATTACCCAGTATGTGGTATTCTATTACAGTAACACAAAATGAACTAAGACACTCTAGCATTTACTATATATATTTAATCAATTATACACTACCTTTAAATTATATTGTATAGGTTAAAATAGTGTAAAGACCTTACAACAGTATATTCTCATTTTTTTTCTAATTCTTTGTGCTATTGTTAACATGTTTTACTTTATGTGCACCATAAATGCACAATTCACTGTTACTATTTTTTTTTTTTTTTGCTTTAGAGAGCCAGCTGTCTTCCAGAGTTTTAAAATAAGAAAAAATAAATTTAATATTCATCTTTGTCTCAATTTCAGCACTTTTTATTTCTTTGTATAGTTCCTGGTTTTTGGCTGGCATTGTATTCATGCTTCCTGAAGAGCTATCTCTAACATTTTATTATAGTACTTGCCTGATAGCAACAATCCGTCTCTTTTTACATGTCTGAAAAGTATTTTGCTTTAGTTTTGAAAGATATTTTAATTAGGTCTAGAATACCTGGTTGACAGGTTTTTTTTCCTTTTCTTTTTTTTTCAGTACTTTAAAGATGTCACTCCACTGCCTTCTGGCTTGCATGATTTCTGACACAAAGTCTGCTATAATTCTTATTTTTACTGTTCCATATATAATTTTTTTCTCTGCATTCCTTCAAAAATTCCTTTTTCTCTTTGGTTTTTGACAGTTTTAATACGATACTTCCTGGATGTGTAAGTGTGTCTATGGTTTTGTATATTTCATTAGTTTTGGAAAATTCACAGCAAATGCCCCTGTTCTATCTTCATTTTCCTACTAGGATTAAAATTATATGTATATTTGATTTTGTTCCACTGCTCTTGAATCTTCTGTTCCTTTTTTACACTCACCTTTTCTCTTTGTGTTTCAATTTGGGTGATTTCTACTGACCTCTTTTAAAGTTTACCAATTTTTTTTTTAATCAGCTGTGTTGAGTCTAACAATAAACTTGTTAAAAGCATGATTAATCTGTTATTGTGTTTTTTACTTCTAGCATTTCCTTTTATTTTTTCTTATAGTTTCCATCTCTCTGCTGAAATTCTCATGAGTTCAGGTGGTGTTCCCACCTCTTCCATTAGCGTCTTCGACAGTTTAAGCATAGTTATTTTAAATTCCCTGACTAATATTTACACACCTGGGCCATGTCTGAACCTGGTTTTGCTGATTATTTTGTCTTTTGACATAGTGTTTTTGTTTATTGCTTCCTCATGTATTTTTGTAGGTTTTGCGTGCATGTCATTTATCTTGTGTAGGAATGTAGAGACTGAAGTGAATTGAGTAGGAGCATAGATTTGTAATACCACTTGCTAAACCTTTTGCATGGGAATTGAGTCAATCTAGTCAAAAACGGAGCTGGGTTTGGGTTTTGTTGTTATCATCTGGGCACATATTAGGGCATTTGATTATTCCTATCATTGAGTCTTGCAAGCAGCACTCACCTTCTAGTAACATAGCTACTCACTCCATTGCGTTCAATAGTATTTAATAATAGACCATGTTTAATTGTATTAGGTCTGTACTTGTGGTAGTTTATTGCACTTTTACATCTCTTCTCTAACTATTAGAAGCAAAACCAAGTTCTTGTGAGCTGTGCCTGAAATGCAGAGGTAGACATTTGGTTACATACCTTCACCTTTCCTGCCTTTTTTTTTTTTTTAACCACTCATGCACAACACACAGGCACTTCTATGACAGGTACATTCTCTTTGATACACAGGCATATTGGTTTTTTCTTGGAGTCTTTATTTTAACCCAGGTATCAAGATGTTTTGTAATTTGATTGATCCTCTCTGTGAAGGCATTTTAAAAATGTCATTCCACTTTCCAAAAATCTGTATACCACTTCCATGTACAAAAGACAAAATTTACTTACCTCTTTTCTAGACTTTAATCTATTTTTCTTGTAAGGACAGCTGACAGTGTAATGTTTCAAAGTCTTATGTATTTCTGAGAATAGAAGTTAGTGAGATAGGTGGAGATATAGGTGTCCTGTAATATTGAGAGCTAAGCATCTTGGGGAAAGGAACTTTGAAACATATTCTTTGCCATTTTCAGTATGAATACCTAAAGAGTTAAACATGAACAATTGTCCATTCTCTGTTACGTTCTTATGTCCACACAGATATGTGACAGTGCTCATTACTGAAAGAGAAACACCCTTATTTTTGAATCAAAAAAATTACAAAATCTTAATTTAGAGAAGAAAAGGTAAATGTATTGGTTTTGGAATATATTAGTTTGTTTTCATGCTGCTGATAAAGACATAATGGAGACTGGCAATTTACAAAAGAAAGAGGCCTCACAATTATGGCAGAAGGTGAATGCCATGTCTCACATGGTGGCAGACAAGAGAAGAAGAGAAAGAAATGAAAGCAGAACCTCCTTATAAAACCATTAGATCTTGTAAGACTTTTTCACTACCACGAGAACAGTATGGGGAAAACCACCCCCATGATTCAATAATCTCCCACTGGGTCCCTCCCACAACATGTGGGAATGACAAGAGTACAATTTAGGATGAGATTTGGGTGGGGACATGGAGCCAAATCATATCAGAAGTTGTAGACAAATTTTTAATTTGGTACCTTTTTTATTCATGAGGTTCAAAATGTGTTGTGTGACAAGTGGGTTTTCTTATGTGAGCCTCACCATCAATTTCCTTGTTTGACCATATTTACTACTTTCTGTCTTTCTCATCAAAGGCATTTCTACTGGAGAGAATTATCATCAGTCTTTTTCTCCTTTAGGATAGCCTGATACTATTCTCTAATATCCCCTGAATTTATTTCTTCCAAGACCATTATCAGCACAGACAACCATCCTCTTGCTCAACCCAAATCCAGGTTTCACTTTTGCTTGGGCACGTGAAATTCATTAGTAAGAAATGGTGTCATGTTTTGTACTTAGGGTACACTGTTATTGATAAGATACTTGTTATTATTTGGGGATGGGTGATTCAGAACAAGGTGTAAGATAGCCCTTTTAATTTTGTGTTAAGAAATAAACATCTTAGATAAAATCAGAAATGAAGAGATTATTTCAGATAATTAATTATCCTATATATGGTTATATTTCTCATTTCCCCTCTATAAAAAATCTCTCAAATATTATTCTTGGTATTTCTGTTCCCTGTTTTTACCTCATATCATCCAAAGAGAAATCATGGAGGAGTCTAGGCTTCTATTTCCTTGCTACCTTCTTATGTATGTGTGGGTTCCATCTCCAAGTTTACCAGATGGTCCAGTAGGGCTACATTCCAGCCAGAGAGTAGAAAGGGATAAAGCAGGGCAAGCACCCTCTCCTTGAGAAAACTTCCTGGAAGGTGCCTTATGCCACTTCCACATTGACACAGGCCAGCTTTCAGTCACATGGCCACACACAGGTGCGAGAAGAGTTGGGAAATGTCAAAATTCTGAGTATGCCCAGCTAAAATCTGGGGCATACTCATATTAGATTGGTGCAAAAATAATTGCAGTTTTTGCCATTGAAAGTAATGGTAAAAGGCCAGGCGCGGTGGCTCACGTCTGTAAACCCAGCACTTTGGGAGGCCAAGGTGGACGGATCACCTGAGGTCAAGACTTCAAGACTAGCTTGGCCAACATGGTGAAACCCCGTCTCTATTAAAAATACAAAACAAAATTAGCCGGGTGTAGTGGTGCACACCTGTAGTGCCAGTTACTCAGGAGGCTGAGGCAGGAGAATCACTTGAACCCGGGAGGAAAAAAAGAAGAGAGAAAGAGAGAGAGAGAGAGAGAGAGAGAGAGAGAGAGAGAGAGAGAGAGAGTGAGTAATGGCAAAGACTGCAATTACTTTTGCACCAACCTAACAAGGTATTCAGTTGCATTAGAAACTTGCTGAGGCAGCCTACAGACTGCAGCAGTTTTGAATGTAATTCTATTCCCACTTTTCAGCACACACTTCAATATAATTAAAATTAATTCATAGTAACTTTTGGTACAAGCCCAGGATCTTTTCCTTATAAAAGTTAACATGAAAACTATAGCAGTTACTAAATAGCAATACATTAATATGTCTCAGTAAATTCTGTAATAGTTTTAACGCATGTGCTCATACTGTTACCCATATCAACCTTTCATTTAATACTCGTCTTTTCAGTTTCACATTCTGTGCTGTTTACACCCACTCCAATACTAAGAGTGTTAAAAGATCCAGTAATTTATAATAATCAAAAGCATCAATAAGATTTTTTTCCACTGAAATTAAAGGAAATATTTAAAAAAGGACTCTATCCAATTAGAATTCTATTAACACAACTCTGCTTCCCCAAATTGAATTTTATAGTTCAACAACTCAACAACTTTATCTTCTTTTTAATAAAATATATGCTATATTTTGGTGGTTGTTGAGAAATCTAGGTACAGATTTATGTGAAATTTTTATTCCTGCATTTTATTCTTATGATCCAGGAAACTAAAATGGAATGTGACCAAGGGATTCTGTTGCTAAGGAAGAAAGGAAACAAATTAGAATGACTTAACATCTGCTTCGGGTATTGGGAATTATGAGAACTGATCCACATTTGATATCACTTTGGGCCACTTGTGAGTGCCTGGCAGTGACTTCTCTATCAGCCAAGAACATACTAGGATCATTGGCACACCACACTCTGTTTTTTTTTTTTTTTTTGTGTGTGTGTGTGGTGTGTATTGGGGGGGGTACCTTACTATATTTCCTTATTAAACAATTACTTATTTTAAATGTTATGATATTTTATCCTTTATATTTATGGTTCCATGATAGACCAGGGACTTGTAAGTTGAGAGTGCACGTGGCCAGAATATCCTAAATCTGTCCTTATAATTAATTTTTAAAAAAACTACCATGAAGTTCTCAGAAAAGATAAGACATAAAACACTATTTTGCTAATTTTGTTTCAGACCCTGAGGAGTTACTATATCTAATCTTACTACATGATGCCACAAAATGGTGAATGAGTAGAGTTAAGAGTCTCAGTAAGAGATTTTCAGCATTCTCTCATGAGAGCGGTTTGATTGTTGCTAAATGTTCTATGCTCATGCATTTATAAATGGCAACGGGGGATAGATTTCAAGTGTTTGTGGAAACAAATGGCAGTTATTGGGGTCATTTGAGCATGAGATGATATTTTCCCCATTTCAGTTCTTTAAATTGACACATGATAATTTTAAATATTTTTGGGGTACATAGTTATGTTTAGATACATGCAATGTAAAGTGATCAACTCAGGGTAATTATTATACACATTATCTCAAAGTTTTATCATTTATTTGTGTTGGGAATATTCAAAATCCTCTTTTCTAGCTATTTGAAAGTATATAATAAATTATTATTAACTATAGTCATCTTACAGTGCTATAGAACACTAGAACTAATTCCTCCTATCTAGCTGTAATTTTTATATCCTTTAACAAGTCTATCCCTAGCCCTCCAACCCTTCCCGGCCTCTGATAGCCACTGTTCTACTGTTTCCTATGAGATCAACTTTCTTAACTTCTGCATATGAGTCAGAACTTGCGCATTTATTTTTCTGTTCCTGGCCTCTTTAATTTGAGTGAAAGAAGGCTCATCTTTCTCATGGAACTAGGCTCATCCACGTTGCTGCAAACGAAAGGACTGTATATTGTTTCAAATGCTGGACAGTTTTCCATTGTGTATATGTGCCACATTTTCTTTGTCCATTCATCTGTCAATGAACACTTGGGTTGATTCCATGTCTGGGCTCCGTGCATAGTGCTGCAGTAAACAGGTGGGTGCATATATATCTTAGATATATTGATTTCCTTTCCTTTAATATATATCCAGTGGTTAGATTATTGTTATCATACAGTAGTTCTATTTGTAGTTTTTAAAAGAAACTTCATAATGTTCTTCATAATGACTGTACTAGTTTGCATTTCCACCAACAGTTATAAGAGTTTCGTTTTCTCCATATCCTTACTAGCATTTGTTGTTTTTTTGTATGTTTAATAAAAGTCATTCAAACTGGAGTGCCGTGATATCTCATGGTGGTTTTGACTTGCATTTCCCTGATGATTAGTGATGTTGGGCATTTTTTCATATGTTCATTGGCCACTTGCATGCATTATTTTGAGAAATGTCTATTCAGATCGTTTGCCCAATTTTAATTGGAATATTCGTTTTGCTGTTGAGTTGTTTGAGTTTTTTTAATATTCTGAGTTTTAATCTTTTGCCAGATGAATAGTTTGCAAATATTTCCTTTTATTCTATAGGTTGTCTTTTATTCTGTTGATGGTTTCCTTTGCTGTGCAGAAGGTTTTTAGTTTGATATAATCCCATTTGTCTATTTTTGCTTTTGTTACCTTGGCTTTTGAGGTCTTATTCATAAAATCTTTTCCCAGACCAATGTACTGAAGCATTTCCCCTACGTTTTCTTCTAGAAGTTTTATAGTTTTGGGTCTTACATATAAATCTTTAATCCATTTTAATTTTTTTTTTTGTATAAGATGAGCAATAGGAGTCTAGTTTCATTTTTCTGCGTATGGTTACCCAGTTCTCCCAGGTCCATTTATTAAACTGTACTTTCCCTAATGAATGATTTTAGCACCATTGTTGAAAATCAGTTGACTGAAAATACATGGATTTATTTCTGTGTTCTATTCTCTTCCATTTTTTTTTTTTTTTTTTTTTTTTTTTTTTTTTTTTTTTTTTGAGATGGAGTCTTGCTCTGTCACCCAGACTGTAGTGCAGTGGCATGATCTGGGCTCACTGCAACCTCTGCCTCCCAGGTTCAAGCGGTTCTCCTGCCTCAGCCTCCCGAGTAGCTGGGATTACAGGCACACACCACAATGCCTGGCTAATTTTTGTATTTTTTTTAGAGACAGGGTTTCACCATGTTGGTCAGGCTGGTCTCGAACTCCTGACCTCAGGTAACATGACCGCCTCGGCCTCCCAAAATGCTGGGATTATAGGCGTGAGCCACTGTGCCCAGCCCCATTGGTCTTTTTAAATGCTAGTAACATGCCATTTTGGTTACTGCACTTTTGTAGTATATTTTAAAGTCGGGTAGTGTATTTCCTCCAGCTTTGTTCTTTTCTCTCAGGATTGATTTGGCTATTAGGGGTGTTCTGTGGTTCTATACAAATTCTAAGATTGTTCTTCTATTTTTGTGAAGAATGTCACTGGTATTTTGGTAAGGATTGCACTAAATCTGGCTTTGGGCAGCATGGTGATTTTAACAGTATTAATTCTTCTGGCTAATGAGAATGGGTCGTCTTTCCATTTGTTTATGTCTTCCTCAATTTCTTTTATCAGTGTTTTGTAATTTTACTTGTAGAGATCTTTTACCTCTTCGGTTAAATTTATTCCTAGGTATTTTATTTATTTTTTGTAGTATTGTAAATGGGATTACCTTCTTGATTCTTTTTTCAGCTAGTTTGTTGTTCATATACAGAAATTGTACTGATTTTTGTATTTTGTATTCTGTAACTGTACTGAATTCATTCTAAGAGGTTTTTTTTTTGTTTGTTTGTTTTTTTTTTTTTTTTGTTTTTTAAGAGCCTTTAGGTTTTTCTATATATTAGATCATGTTGCCTGCAAAGAGGGGCAATTTGACTTCTTCCTTGCCGATTTGAGTCCTATTTCTTTCTCTTGCCTTGGACTTCCAGTACTATGTTGAATAGAAGTGGTGAGAGTGGACATCCTTGTCATGTTCTAGTTCTTAAAAAAAAAATTTCAGCTTTTCCCATTTGGTAAGATGTTAGTTGTGAGTTTATCATATATGGCCTTTATTATGTTGAAGTACTTTCATTCTATCATTAATTTTTTGAGAGTTTTTATCATGAAGGGATGATGAATTTGATCAAATATGTCTTCAACGTCTATTGAGATGAGTTTTTGTCCTTCATTCTATTGATGTGATATATCATGTGTATTGATTTGCATATGTTAAACTCTCCTTGCCTCCCTAGGATAAATCTCACTTGATCATGGTGTGTTATCTTTTTGACATGATCTCATTCAGTTTGCTGATATTTTGTTGACAATTTTTGTATGTATGTTCATCAGGGATATTGGCCTGTAGTTTTCTTTTTTGTGTGTCCTCATCTGATTATGGTATCAAGGTTATGCTGGCTGTGTAGAATGGGTTTGGAGGAAATCCCTCCCCTTCCATTTTTGGGGGAATAATTTCAGAAGAATTGGTATTAGTTTTTCTTTATAAGCTTGATAGAATTCAGCAGTAAAGCTGTCTGATCCTAAACTTTTCTTTGCTGGGAGTCTATTATTGATTCAATCTCAATACTCATTATTGGTCTGTCCAGGTTCTTTTATGTGTTCTTGGTTCAGTATTGGTATGTATTTAGAAATTTACTCATTTCCTCTGGATTCTCTGAATTTTTGATATATAGTTCTTCCTAGTAGTCTCTAATACTCCTTTGCATTTCTAGTATCAGTTGTAACATCATTTTGTTCCTAATTTTACTTATTTAGATCTTTTCTGTTTTTTTTAAGCTTAGTTGTTGGTTTGTGATTTTATTTATCTTTTCAAAATACCAACTTTTCCTTTTGCTGATATTTTATATTCTCTTTAGTCTCAATTTTGTTTCTTTCTGCTCTGCTCTTTGTTATTTGTTCCTTCTACAAATTTTGGGTTTGCTTTGTTCTTGCTTTTCTAGGTTCTTAAGCTGCATCATTAGGTTGTTTATTTGAGATATTTTCACTGTTTTTTTTTGGAGGCAAGGGGTCTCACTATGTTGCTTAGGTTGGCCTTGAACTCTTGGGCTCAAGGGATCTTCCTGCCTCAACCTCCCAAGTAGTTGGGGCTACAAGTGCCTGCCACCATACCAGATTTTCTTACTTTTTTGATGTAGGCATTTATTGCTGTAAACTTCCCTCTTAATACCCCTCTTGCTGTGTTGCAGAGGTCATGATAGGCTGTGTTTCTATTTTCATTTGTTTCATGGAATTTTAAAATTTCCTTCTTAATTTCTTTGTTTACGCATTGGCTGTTCAGAAGCATGTTGTTAGATTTTCATGTATTTGTAGATTTTCGAATGTTCCTCTTGTTAATTGATTTCTAGCTTTATTTCACTGTGGTTAGAAAAGACACTTGAAATGATTTAAATTTTTACACAGTTTTTGAGACTTGTTTTGTGTCCTAACATATGGTCAGTCCTAGAGAATATTCTATGTGCTGATGAAAAGAGTGTATGTCCTGCAGCTGTGGGGTGAAATATTCTGTAAATGTCCATTAGGCATATTTGGTCTATGACATAGTTTACATTTTATGCTTCTTTGTTGATTTTCTGTCTAGATGATATGTCCAATGCTGATATTGGGGTGTCGAAGTCCCCAACTATTATTGTATTGGGGTTTGTCTCTCTCTTTAGATTTAATAATATTTGCTTTATATATCTGACTGCTCCAGTTCTGAGTGCCTATACATTTAGAATTTTTATATCCTCTTGTTGAATTGATCCCTTTATTATCATAATATAATGTCCTTCTTTGTCATTAAGTTGGTACAAAAGTACTTGTGATTTTTGCTATTACTTTCAGGTTTAATATTTATATTAAATATATTAAGTATTATAATCAAGCTGTAATAATTTTACTGCTTTAATTTAAAGTCTGCTTTACCTGATATAAGTATAGCTATTACTGGTTATCTTTGGTTTCCATTTACATGAACTGTCTTTCTCAACCTCTCCACTTTCTTTTTTTTTCTCTTTTGAATGGATGAATAAATTGTGGTATATTTACACAGTGCAATATTACATGGCAATGAAAAAAACGAACCCCCACTACACACAATAACGAATCTCACAAACACAACATTGAGTGAATGAAGCCTGATATCAATGGGTAATACTGTAAGATTCCATTTACAAAAAGTTCAACACAGGAAAAATTGATCCAGAGTGATGGAAAGTGAAATAGTGGTTATCCTTGGATGGGCAAATAGTAATGACAGAGGAGGCATGAAGGAGGCTTCAGGGTTGTTCTATAGTACCCTATTCTATAGATTGGTTTGGATGGTGGTCTAAATGTGGGGTTGATGAAAATTTGTGAGTTGGTAGAAATTCAGGCCAGGCACGGTGGCTTACTGTATCCCAGCACTTTGGGAGGCCAAGGCGGGCTGATTGTTTGAGCCCAGGAGTTTGAGACCCACCTGGGCAACATGGTGAAACACTGTCTTTAGAAAAAATACAAAAATTAGCCAGGTGTGGTGGCGTGTGACTGTAGTCCCAGCTACTTAGCGGGCTAAAGCAGGAGGATTGCTTGAGCTCAGGAGGCTCAAGCAATCCTGCTTCAGCAGGAGGTAGTGAGCCAATTGTGCCACTCTACTTTTGCCTGGGCAACAAGAGTGAAACCCTGTCTCAAAAAAAAAAAAAAAAATTTCACTGAATCGTATACTATTCTCTACTTGTGTTATACCCCATGATAAGCTTACTCAAAGTCCTGTCTAAATGACCCTACATGATAATGCCACTTCCTCTTCCTAACTCATATTTTGGATGCACCCCAACTTTGTTCACCCCATTCTCGTGACCCTTTTCTCATTGCTGTTCTCCAACGTACCAGTGTTGGTTGTTCCTTTCTCTAGGATCTTGCATTTACAGCTCTATCTTCTCCCAGATATCCACACAGACTGCTGCCTTGCCTAATTAAAGTTTCTGCTTAAACTTAGCCTTATTAGAGAAGGCTAAGAATGTCTTCTTTCTATGCTGAAAACCAGCCAATGGCTTTCATTTCACTCTAAATAATAGCTGAAGTTCTCACATCGTACACAAATCCCTTTGTAACCTTGCTCTCTGGTCTTGTGGCCTCTATTCCTCTCAGTCAGTCGCCTCACTGTTATCGCTATTGTTCTTCACATGTATCTCTGTTTCAGGACTTTGCACTTGCTGTCTGGAACACTGTCCTCCTGTATAACCATACGATTGTGCCTTCAACTCTCTCAGGTCCTTACTCAGATGTCACCTTCTCAGTGAGGACTTTCTTCACCTCTTGTTTAAAGTCTTTCTTCACCTCTTCCCCTATGAGCTACTTTCACTCTCTATCCCCCATCCTTTTTATTATGTTCTTCATAACACACAAAATTTTGCATACTATGTATTTGACTTACTATTTTGCTTGTTTTCTTTCTTTTCAACTTGAATGTAAGCTTTACAAAGGGCAAGGACTTTTGCTTATTTTTTTGCTCATTGCTCTTTCCTTGGTACCTATAATAGTATCTGACACATAATAGGCCTAACTCTAAATATTAATTGAATGGATAAATGAATATCACTTTTCCATAGCCTTCATTAGCTGATTTAACTCAAATGTGGGAATAAGAATTTCTTTTCATTTTATTAAGAAAATATTCATTTAAAACAAATCTGACCAAAAGTATTAAAAAATGAGTCCTCAGTTTTTTTTAATCTAACTGTTATATTGTATTTTAGCACTTCTATTTCTGGCTCTTTGTTTTTGCCAGGGGCAGTTACTCTTCAAAATCAAATAAACGAGAAAATATTTTCTATACCTTTGGAGTAAGGAAAAGGATATGAATGGTAGACATCATAATAAGGAAGGGTATGATTCAATCGCCTCTAACTCAGTTAAAAATAAGTAAAACACTGGAGTAGAAATTATTGGTAAGGCAACTTGTTTTTTTGAAATGGTATGGCTGTTAATGACTCAGAGGGCAAAAAAAAAAAAAAAAAAAAAAAAAAAAAGGCCAACTGAAGGTGAATTGTCGAGTTACGAGAAGTTGTTTCACCTTAACGCCAGGTTTAAGAGTGAATGACCCTAATTGTTTCTTCAAATGTGGGAAGGGCCCACCGGCCAGATGGTGGCTCCCAATTGAAAATGGTCAGACTTCCAATGGAGGAATTAATGTTAGTTAAGGAAGACTCCCTGGTGAGAAAAGTTTGAGCTATTCTCTAAGCAGGAATGTTCCAACAAAAAAGTCGCATGGGAGAGCATTCTGGGTAGAAGCAAATGGCTTAAGTGCAAGTTGAAGATGAGACTACAAAGGGCAAGTGTAAGAAGTAGAAATTACTTTCATATGATTGCAACAGTATTGGGGAGTGGAAAATCTGTAATACAAAAGGAGAGTAATTGTCTAAAACTTTGTGACCCTTAATTGACTGTTTTATTTTGGTCCTATAAGACTTTCTAAGAAGAAAAGTATGTAGTAATATTGCTAAAGTGAAAAGGGATTGGTTGGTCTTTAGTCCTAGCTCTCCTGCTAACTGACTGTGTTCTTTGGTCATCCAGTTTTCTCATCTATAAAACGTAGGGGTGACTGTACAGGTCCTTCTCAGTTTAAAAATAATCTACAAGTCAGCAGTGAATAAATAGTAAGAATTGCTCCAAAACCTGCGATGTAAGAAATAGCACACATTTTCTTCTAAATGAAATTAAATCTGGTTAATTTATTTATTCCACAAATAGTTATTGTATGACTTCTGTATGTCAGATGTGTGCTCAATTCTGCAGATATTCTTAGAAAAGAGGGCAGACAAGTTCCCGCCCTCCTGGAAGCTTATTCTAGCTCTCATTTACACAGGATGAAGTTCAGTATCACTCATTTTTCATAAAGTCTGCTCTATCTCTTAGGTTATTTCAGAACCTTGGGGTTTTACACAGTCCAGGAAAAACAAAGCAATCCCTGCCTCTGTCTGTATCTGGCCATCATCAAAGTTACCATCACTCTGTGTCTGGTCCTATAAGATACTTCTGAAGGGTCTAGATCTGCCAGACATGTGAAAATAATTTATAATAATAATTTAAATAACAAATAATGTTTTATTGCTTTTTATTATTGTTATTTTATTATTACTGACTTGGCTGTCATAGGCATTTCAATGAGAATAGTTGTCTAGATATTTCAACATAGAGATATTAGGGGGATTTTTTTTTTCAAAGTAGTTCTACCTCCACCCATACCCTAGCAACATTTTTGGCCTTCAACAACAACAGAATGCTTAACTGTCTCCTTAGCAGTGGCCAAAAGAAAAAAAAAAAAAGCTCTGATTTTGTGAGTGTGTGTAGGGAGTGAAGAAGCATCCTTCATTCCTGTGATATAATACCAGTAATTTTTTTGGTCACTCTATCAAATTTTAACAGGTGAAAGACATTTTTTCCAATTTCTAACTCTGAAGGCTGCACAGATTTCTTCACTCTGCTCTTCACTTAAAGCGTCACCAAGTAGCTATCTCTCCTACACTGAGAAATTGGCTGAAATTTTTTCCCATCTGCTTCCTAGAACTAAATTGTGACTTTTCATTTTATATCACTTATAACTGAAGGTAATTTGAGTTACTTCTTAAAGTCTCGGACTTAATATGTTAGCTAGAATTGTCTATTAATCTGTTAGGTAGGTTTGTCACTCTTCCATTTTCTGTAGTGACTCAAAATATTTTCACTTGGTGAATAAAATATAGATATTTGCATTTTATTGAACCATTTCACATTTCTAGCCCTTGGATTGTTGATGTTTTCAAATTCCTTGCACCTGCTTTATTTTGATTTGGGACCTTTATATTGCATCAAAAGTCAAATTTCCAATGGAGAAAATTTTATTTTAATATACACATTGGTATGTTTCATAGGTTCATAAGCTCTTTCTCTTTTGTGCAGAGAGTGAAAATAAATGATCCTTTGACAGACTGTCAGCCAGAGTGTTATTACCTAAGTCTGACCACGTCCCTTGGGTGGAAGTGTCAGCTCAGAGCAGCTGGGCTTTTATTTATTGTCAGGGCATTTTGTACACATTTAAAAGGAATTGTGGTTGTGGGAAATAGATTTTGTGTAGAGTCCAGGAGACCTAACTTCAGAAACAGCTTGAATGATCCTGTGATAAAATGGACAGATCCTAATCTTGTTTCTTGTTGTATTACCTCTTAGGTAAATGAATTCCCGCCATTCTCTGGGAGTTAGGAAGGGCCCTTCACTACAACTGTACCTTTAGCATTTGCAGTCCTTTCTGTATGCTGGTCCTGCAGGTTGATTTAGAAATGTGGGCGTTCGAGACCAGTCTGGCCAACATGATGAAACCCTGTCTTTACTAAAATACAAGAAAACCCCAAAAAACAAAATTAGCTGGGAGTGGTGGTCGGCCCCTGTAATCCCAGCTACTCAAGAGGCTGAGGCAGGAGAATCACTTGAATCCGGAAGGTAGAGGTTGCAGTGAGCCGAGATCACACCACTGCACTCCAGCCTGGGTGGCAAGAGTGAAACTCTGTCTAAACAAAACAAAACAAAACAAAACAAAAAAGAAATGTGGAGATCAGAATAAGAAAATTGAAGAGTTCAGGTAAAAGAACACTTTCTTTTCTTTTCAGGATGATACCTTCAGATATGTCAGAGGACACATTTTCACGGTGGTGGTTGTAGTTGTTAAGCAGCCATGCCCAGAGACTAAGAAGGGGAAAGGAAAAAATAAATTAATTATGTTCTAATAATTGTTTTCCATGCTTTACACAGTAGATTCTTGGATACCTCCTTCATAAAGCTCAAATTTGTATTGTAGTAACAGCTATAAAATAAAGAAATGACAAAACAAGGTTGTACTAAAATCATTAAAATGTAGATTGGGAAGAAATAGTACAGTTTCAGTTTCTAGTTAAAATAGAGATTGAAGGTGTTCAAAATTTAGGAATTTTTTTCCACTTAGACAATTTATAAGTGTACCCACTCCTTTATAAGAATAAAGAGAACTTCAATTCTGACATTAGCATCAAGTATTTTATTAAATCTATAGATTTTTGACCTAGAATTTGCCTATATGATATATTTATGTTAAATATAAATATATGATATATTTATATATTAAATATGTTATATTATGGTAATAAGGGTAGTGGGTCCAGAATCATTTTGTTTTCTTGGCTGC
>NW_016824694.1:110644-127612 GCF_001698545.2 Rhinopithecus bieti | reverse complement strand
AAAAGAAAAAAAAAAAAAAGCTCTGATTTTGTGAGTGTGTGTAGGGAGTGAAGAAGCATCCTTCATTCCTGTGATATAATACCAGTAATTTTTTTGGTCACTCTATCAAATTTTAACAGGTGAAAGACATTTTTTCCAATTTCTAACTCTGAAGGCTGCACAGATTTCTTCACTCTGCTCTTCACTTAAAGCGTCACCAAGTAGCTATCTCTCCTACACTGAGAAATTGGCTGAAATTTTTTCCCATCTGCTTCCTAGAACTAAATTGTGACTTTTCATTTTATATCACTTATAACTGAAGGTAATTTGAGTTACTTCTTAAAGTCTCGGACTTAATATGTTAGCTAGAATTGTCTATTAATCTGTTAGGTAGGTTTGTCACTCTTCCATTTTCTGTAGTGACTCAAAAATATTTTTCACTTGGTGAATAAAATATAGATATTTGCATTTTATTGAACCATTTCACATTTCTAGCCCTTGGATTGTTGATGTTTTCAAATTCCTTGCACCTGCTTTATTTTGATTTGGGACCTTTATATTGCATCAAAAGTCAAATTTCCAATGGAGAAAATTTTATTTTAATATACACATTGGTATGTTTCATAGGTTCATAAGCTCTTTCTCTTTTTGTGCAGAGAGTGAAAATAAATGATCCTTTGACAGACTGTCAGCCAGAGTGTTATTACCTAAGTCTGACCACGTCCCTTGGGTGGAAGTGTCAGCTCAGAGCAGCTGGGCTTTTATTTATTGTCAGGGCATTTTGTACACATTTAAAAGGAATTGTGGTTGTGGGAAATAGATTTTGTGTAGAGTCCAGGAGACCTAACTTCAGAAACAGCTTGAATGATCCTGTGATAAAATGGACAGATCCTAATCTTGTTTCTTGTTGTATTACCTCTTAGGTAAATGAATTCCCGCCATTCTCTGGGAGTTAGGAAGGGCCCTTCACTACAACTGTACCTTTAGCATTTGCAGTCCTTTCTGTATGCTGGTCCTGCAGGTTGATTTAGAAATGTGGGCGTTCGAGACCAGTCTGGCCAACATGATGAAACCCTGTCTTTACTAAAAATACAAGAAAACCCCCAAAAAACAAAATTAGCTGGGAGTGGTGGTCGGCCCCTGTAATCCCAGCTACTCAAGAGGCTGAGGCAGGAGAATCACTTGAATCCGGAAGGTAGAGGTTGCAGTGAGCCGAGATCACACCACTGCACTCCAGCCTGGGTGGCAAGAGTGAAACTCTGTCTAAACAAAAACAAAAACAAAAACAAAAACAAAAAAGAAATGTGGAGATCAGAATAAGAAAATTGAAGAGTTCAGGTAAAAAGAACACTTTCTTTTTCTTTTCAGGATGATACCTTCAGATATGTCAGAGGACACATTTTTCACGGTGGTGGTTGTAGTTGTTAAGCAGCCATGCCCAGAGACTAAGAAGGGGAAAGGAAAAAATAAATTAATTATGTTCTAATAATTGTTTTCCATGCTTTACACAGTAGATTCTTGGATACCTCCTTCATAAAGCTCAAATTTGTATTGTAGTAACAGCTATAAAATAAAGAAATGACAAAAACAAGGTTGTACTAAAATCATTAAAATGTAGATTGGGAAGAAATAGTACAGTTTCAGTTTCTAGTTAAAAATAGAGATTGAAGGTGTTCAAAAATTTAGGAATTTTTTTCCACTTAGACAATTTATAAGTGTACCCACTCCTTTATAAGAATAAAGAGAACTTCAATTCTGACATTAGCATCAAGTATTTTATTAAATCTATAGATTTTTGACCTAGAATTTGCCTATATGATATATTTATGTTAAATATAAATATATGATATATTTATATATTAAATATGTTATATTATGGTAATAAGGGTAGTGGGTCCAGAATCATTTTGTTTTCTTGGCTGCTTGATCTCATGTAAGTTTACTTACATTTTCAGAGCATCATATTTCCTATGGTATTTAAAACTTTCAAAACATACTGTATTTCAATCATCCATCAAGCAGTGTCTTGAACAGAGAAGGGATTAATTGAATTAATGAGTTTAATTTAATTTAATTAACTCTGATTGGAGGATGATTTTTTTTCTTTAATACTTAGCTTTTGAGATCCTTAGCCATCAGAGACTTCTGAAAACTCGAGTTCAATTAGATTTAGTTAGGCATAAGGGAGAAAGGAATTATCGAAAGCACTGACAAGCAATTCCCTTTTTCTTACCTGGCCTCTAAAAGTTCTCCTGAGATTGAGACTGTGGCCTCCAATAGATTCCTTGAGGTGCCCTGCATCAACTGATACCAGCACTTGTGCTCAATGAGACTTGCCAGCAGTGAAAATCACATTAGCATCTGTGGAATGAGAGCAAGCCACTGGTACATGGAGGCACTTTTTCTTTCTTTGAGCAGTTTCTTCTAATTGAGAAAAATATGCATGTATATTGGTTTCTTTTAGAAAGAACCTTCCCCCCCTTTTATTAAACACCACAGATTTTTGTACACATTGTACAGACAAGGGTGGAAATTGGGGAGGTATACAATGCTCTGTGGGTGAGCACCACTTCACACCTGTGATGATTACTCTGGTTGAAGTATGTTAAGGACGCAGGATGTTCTTTAGCATGGGTGTATGCGGGCTGCAGTATTCAAACAGGAACATCGACAATCTGCTGGTAACAAATTATTTGAAAATAAATACTTTACAATGCACCAGCAGAAATACTAAAACCCAGCCTCATCAAAGGAGCATGTAGATAAAGCTTTTTTCATTAATTCAGAGAAGGATTATCTTTCCTTTCTTTCTGACAGTGGCGATCTGGCCCTTGTGCAGCTCCACAGAAAAGGGGGCTGAGATGCTGGCAGGAAGGGACTGTGAGCTGGCACATGGTGTTACTGAGCAGATTTAAAGGTATTTTAAATATAGGCCTTTAATGCTATCTTAGAATGGGTATGTATGGCCTCCCTTCTGCTCCAGCTGCTGAGAATAGGCAAATTGGTCCCAGAAAGACAGATACAGTGTATTTATGGACCCTGTATTCTTGATCCCACGTGCTATGAGCAAGAGAATTCCTAAAAACATATGCCTATGAAAGTACTCCTGTGATTAGATAGCTTTATCTTTGGGGCCCTCCCTCTTTATAAAAATTTAGCTTTAGAAGTTCATGGCAGGTAGCAACCTGTGGAGGTTCAGCTCATAGATGTACCATTTCCTTCATTCTCTTGAAATATGTATTTCTGTTCATGCCATTCTTGTATCTATTCTACCCTGTAATTTGTGCAAAAGGAAAGTATCAGCTGTGCCTGCATAACCGTCTCTATTGACATTTTGTAGAACAGAACATATTGGACCTATTTTCTTTCTGCAATCAGTTTCAAGTGTTTGAACCTTCCTAGCAGCTGGGAGACAATATTTATTTTTTAATCAGCAACTGATTTCATGAGTCTGATGGCATGTAATATATGTGACTGTGTATTAAAACATGCAGAGCTGCCTAAATGATGAGGCAGAATTTCAACAGGAAGAGATCAAGTGTGCTGTGACAGGAATGCTTTGGGATCTTGGAATGGGTCAAACCCCATTCTGGAAGTATAGTGAAATGGTTATCAGGGCAGTTCAGGAGGAGGCCAAAGATTTCCATTTCCAGGAAGGCCAGCCAAATTCACAGGCAGGAGGAAGATTAGCAGAGTTTTACCTGGTCAGGGTGGGGATAGAGTTAATACAGCAGAAGAGCTGAGGAAAAGTGGTTCGTGTGGGACCATTTGTCGGGGAGTTTAATAGCATACCAAGTACATTTCAACAACTTCTGTTTGTTTTTATATTATTATTAGGGAGATGCAGGGAAGGGCTTGGGTTATGTACTTTTAGAATGTGTGTGTAACAAGCACCTTGGGAGCTTACTAAAAATGCAGATTCCAGAATTTCTGGTTCAGAAGGTCTAAAGTGGAGCAAAGGAATTTGCATTTTAAATAATTACCACAGACAATTCTGATGCATGCAATTTAAGAAAAATTGTTTAATATTTCAAAAGGAGAATGAAGAATCTAGCATTCTTATTGCTCATCATTAAAATCCATCACTAATCCACAAGTATCAAGAATAGAAAGCAGGAAATAAAGACAACTCTAAAATATTTTTGTGCAACTTGACTGTAAGTGATAGGGAAGATAATTGGCATTTTAGTCCTCTACTATTCATCAAATGACTGAAACAAAATATATATATTTTAATCTTTATTACAGCCTCAGTAAGTCAACTAACATTACACCATTTTATAGGTGTAAAACAAACTCAGAAATGTTGAGTAGCTTGTCCACAATTGCATATATAGTAATAATCAGGAACTTTTGGGCTTTTCAGTCTCTTTGCTTAGGGAAGTTTATCTGTGGCTTCAATTACACAATGTCTGTACCAACAAATCTCACATCTATGTCCACAGCCTGGGTCTTTCTTGTGTGTCTTCCAGCCATTGATCTGATGACCTGTTTGACATCTTTGCTTAGATGTTTCTCAGATACTTCAAGTTCTACACATTCTCAATTGTACTTACTGTCTTCTTCCCACGTATTTCTCTCCTCCTCTATCCCTGAACTCAGCAAGTAGGTCTTACCAACAATCTATTGGTTCAATTCAAAAATAATGGTTTTTTGGATTGAAGCACCTAGTTCTGTGTCCTTCTGTCAAACCTCACTGCTAACCTGCTAGTTCAGGCCAGCATCATCTCTTACCAAGCACATCGATTAGCCTTTGCTGCACAACACAAATCTCCCCATAAACTAATGACTTACAATGGAAATCATTTTGCTTAACTCATAATTCTGTGCATCAGCCAGGCAGTTCTTTGGGTCTGGACCAGCTCCGCTAATCTCTGCAGGACTTTCTCTTATGTCTATGATTTGCCAATGAGTTGGCCGGTGGCTTAATAATCTACCATGACCTCACTCGTGTCTATCTAGTGGTGGGCAGGCTGTCAGCTGAGGGCTGGATGGCTTTTGGCTAGGGTGCCTAAGTTATTTTCCATGTGGTTTCTCATCCTTCAGCAGGTTAGCTTGGTCTAATTCACATGGTGGTCTCAGGATTTCAAGTATGGTAAGAGTGAACAGTGTATGAGTACACTTCAAACCTTTGTGCTATATTTCTTAATGCCAGCCAGGGGCACTGAGTCACTGTGGCAATGCATTGCCAAAGGGTGTCAGTAGAGGAATAGAAATATTTTATGACCATTTTTGTAGTCTATTATGCTAGGCCTCTGTAATAACCTAGCATTGTTGGTTTCCTTACCACCAGTCTTGCCCTGTCCAATCCATTTTTTCACACAGCAGTCAATGGATGGTCCATCATGTAACCACCCTGCTTAAAACTTCACTGGCATATCACTGCTCTGAGAATGAAGTCCTAACCCTTTAACGTGATTAATATGCTACCCCAGGATTTGTATTCTGTCTACCTCTCTGGCCTTTGACTCTCTCCCTATTACATTCTTAATTTCTCTTGGTTACTCAAATTGCTAGTTTAATTCTCACCAAGGCAGAAGGGAGCATACCATAATGAATTCTCATTGGTCTCCTTTTCTCTTTCTATCTGAAAAACTCTTCATTTCCCTATCTTTCTTCTTTCCCTTTGCCTAACTCACCTATTTATCCCTCAGTATCAGCTAAAGCATCCTTTCCCCAGGCCTCCCTTAAGTGAAGTATAAATGAACCTTAGCATTTGTACTTCATTGTAATTACATGTTCAAAATATGACCTTCCCATGAGACTAAAAGTTTTGTGAGATCAGGGACATTATCTGTTTCACCTAGTACTGAATCTCTGATATGTAACACAGTGCGTACTCTATAACAGGTACTTAATCAATACTGGTTAAAAGAACAGGCACCCCTGGCTCGTCTGAGTTTTGAACTTTTCTTACTATGGCACATTGCAATTTAGATTCAATTTACTGATCTTGTTTCTTTTGCCCATATATTTAATTAATTTTATGTTCATGAACTAAAAATGATGTTAGTAGTACAGATATATATATATATATAAATTCAAATCACTTTCCTTGTTCAGAGGTTAAATGTAAATGATATTTTATGTTAATGAATTTTTCCTGCAGTCTGACCTCCTTAGAAAAAAAATAAGCAGATAATTTAGGGTGAAAGCGTCTGGACAACACAAAAGGACACTTAGGCAGTGTTTCAGTGGTTTGAGAGCAGTCCTATCCATGTTACTTTAGCTGTGGCCTGTTGCCACATGGAAATTTCCTGGTGGGCCACCATGATAAAGATTGGCTAAGGTCTACTCTGTGGAGGCAGGTTTACCCTGGAGGCCATTCTAAAAGTAATGGAAAACCTACTCAAGAAATGTAATTTCAAGGCCTATGTTTTTCGACTTGTGCAATTTTGAAAGTTCAGTCTGTGTCATACACATTTTGTGTCAGATGAAGTTTTCACAGCAAAGCTCATGGTAGTTCTGATAACTGATACTATAAAGAAAAACCAGAAACAATTTCCAGAAGCTTCTCTGGACTCTAGAAAAGACTGTCAAATAAAATAGTTTTCTCAAATCAAAATGATCGTTATTGCCCTTGAAGACTAAATGATGTATTGTTTGAGTAAATCTAATGAGTTAGGAACCTATACAGTGGTTTATACCCCTCTTCCCATATACCCTTTACCTTCTGGGATTTCTCAGGTTTCCCATCTATGAAATGGCGGTGTTCATAATGTTATATTTCATGAGTCTAAACAATATAATCTTATACTTCATAAAATTGCTATAGAGCTAGGATGAGCTAATAGGTTTGAAATAACTTTGTATACTATAAAATGCTATTAATTCATCAAACATTCATTAAGTACATATATACCAGACCTTGTGCTAGACCCAAGGGAGGCATATAAAAACAAATTCTTGGTTTGTGATTGAGCTCACAAATGAAGGAAGTGACAGACGAGGGTAAAATCATAATACAGGATAAAGAAAACTGCAGTATCACAGATGGTGTATCAATTGATTCTGTCTAGAGGGTTCACAGAAGAGAAGATATTTAATGTGGACTTGGAACGCTAGATAATATTTCACCAGAGGGAGAAGGCGCAAAGGGCATTCCAGTCAGATATCTACTTATAATCAGTATCAAGAGAGTCACTCCATTTTTGAAAAAATGGTAAGTGGAAGGAAGGTATCCAGAAGGCATATAAAGGTGATGTAATTGTTTCTTTTCTTTCTTCTACTTCTTTTTTATTTTCTTGGATTGACAGAAGACAAGCTAACTTCATAAAACAAAGAAGCATCAAAGACAACTGAACCAGGACAAGAAATGGTGAAAGTGTAGCAGGGAAAACAATCTGTTACTTTATGCATACCCTAAAAAATGCATGAAAGTTTGAAACCTCAATGAAACCTCAAGGAAACCCCATGAAAAATAGGATGCTCCTCTTCTAATGATCAAGCAAGTGAATATATCAATTTAGAGATTACGAAAAAATGAAAAGTGACTAACAGTATGTTTGTCAAAGATACATTCAAATGCATTTTACAAAACAACTTCAACAATAGTTCATGAACTAAGCAGGACAATGGGAGAATAAGCTGAGTTCTAGTCAGAATTATTACCAATACTTTGTGTCATAGGTGTAAAGGCCTGTTACTCCTTTATACCCCCTCATCTCTTTTGCTAGGTGACTACTGAGATGAGTGAATATTCTGAGTTTATTTTAAAGATAGAAATCTGTGCAAGAAAAAGTAGCAAAGCATTTTAACGGTAAATAATTCAAAATCTCAGGTGGCAATACACATACACACACATACAAACTCATTTCTCACATTCAGAACTATTAAGTTAAAGATCAGACATATGATTTACATTACTGTTGAAGGTGAAAGGGGGTGCTATTTATAATTTTCACTGGGGAAACAGGTACAAACCTGGATGGTCCCAGGCAGAATTAGATGTATGGTGACCCTAGTTACAGGAACTACACAGTTAGACTTTGTTAAACAGAACAAAGCCAATGTTCTTTGTGCTCCTCTAAGGAGCTCCTGGAGCTTTTGGTCTTGACATATAAGAAATTTTGGTATAGGCATAATTTATAATGTAAGTGCTGAAGGGATGGAGTAGGGACCAGTATAATATTGTGGTTAAGAGTATTACTAGCTTCAAATCCTGGCTAATGAATTGTGTGATGTTGGACAAGATGCATCTATATGGCCAGCTACTGTGTGCCTTAGCTTCTTCATTTGTAAACTGAGAACAATAATTGGTTATAGTGAGAATTAAATGAGTGAATATATGGAAATTACTTGTAGTGAGGTCTGGCTCACAGCATTATATATTATTATATATTGTCATTTTGTTTAATTATCCCCATTTTATAGATTTCAAAAGAAACACACACACAACCAAAAGAAACAAACAAATTATATTTTAGGGTTTATCTGATGTCTTTCCAGTTCACTTTAGAATATTCAAGAAGGGATCCAGGCATTAGATTGGGATGGAAACTTGGTCTCCTACCGAAAGAACTATCTTCCTGGCTTTCTCTGGAAATGAGTGGAGGGAATGAAGAGGTACTATTAGCCCTTATTTTACTGGTTTGGTTTCAAGTCTCTGAGACGTCCAATGTTGATCAGACTTATGGTGGAGGTGCTACTCATATAGATGCATTTTCAAGGCGAGTGAGGTTTAAAAAATACTAAAAACGTCTGGAACAACCACAGTGGGGTCCATATTTTTATGTTTACATTTAAGTCTCACATGCTGGGCTAAAACTTCTTCATTATGGTAAATAATAAAAATTACAGCGAACATTCCTGAACACTTACTAGGTGCCAGGCCCATCCCTAAGTGTTCATATATGTTAACTCATTTAATGCTTACAACACATACTTGAGATAAGTACTATTGTTATTACCATTTTGCAGATTAAGATACTGAGGGACAGAGAGGTTGAGGATTTATTTATCTCTGCATTTTACCAGTGCCATACATACCACACACCTAATATTTCCTGAATCAAATTTTGCATGCAGATTTATTAATATTTTCTAGCAGAAGTCATTTGCATGTTTTTTTTTTTCAGTAAAAGAACTTTCAAGAATCTGTTTAGAGGAAAACATTTACAGCTGCCTTGTTACCCTTGCCTATATTTGTATGTGGTATTTTGATTTCTGCAAGACCATAAGAGTTAGTAATCACAAATAACATTTCAAATAACCTTTTAAGTACCATTTTAGGTAAGGATAGAAACATTACATGAGACTTTCAGTTCTGGAAATCAGTCTGACAAACGAATAGAGATTGTTTTTAATAAATCATTTATATTTGGCTTAAAAAGCATTATTGTGGATTTTTTTTCTCTAATGGTTTGATTCCTAATTATGTTTACCTCGGGACAATATCATAATTGCATGTATTTTCCAAGCATACACCAGCTGATGAGAGGCAAGGAGGGACATTATTGGACAGTTCTGTAAATGCCAGTAGGCCAGTTTGGGGTTAATGGTGAATCTCTGACTCCTCCACGGAGTGGAAAATCTCTGTGGGAACATCCTTCAGTGGATTGCATGCCAATGATAAAATGCGTGAAGCACAGAGGGGAAGCCAAGCAGCGAAAGAGGCAGCAGGAAAGACATAAACAGCAGAGAACATGGGGAATATAACACAAAGTAGCCATTAGAGGAGATTGGTCAGGGAGGCCAAATGAAGATGGTAGTAAATTTTTATCTTCCTCAATAGGCTATTTTGCAATGGTACTTTGTATATTAAATGATTTGCTGAAAATGCAGATACCACATTTTGATGTTGTGTCGGTTATGGAAAACTATAACAGGGGAAAATATTGTTCCCAAGGATAAGGTAATATCATTGTATGTTTATTTGCTATATTTTAAATTTTAAAGGGCCAGGCTCATGAAATGAATTATGCTTGGATTCAATGCTTTTCTAAATGCCAAAGTGATAATGGCCTATTTCTGTTTCTTCCTCATTGTGCCTCAGTTTGATAACAGAAATCTGAACATGACTATAATCTCATCAGACTTGTTTCTTTAATAAAAGATGTTACCCAGAGGATTCATTCATGGAACAAACACTTATGGAGCAGTAACCATGGACATGTAAACAGTCTAGGAGGAGAGAGAAACACTAAAAAACAATTATACAGATCACCCTAAAATTACAATCATTTCAAATGCCACAAAGAAAAAGAAAAATTAGGGTGTTTCTCAGAGTGTGGTATAGAAGGACTTGATCTAGTCAGGTGTGTGTTGGGAGAGGAAGGAGGATAGAGAGAAAGTCTCCCTGAGTAAGTTATACTTAAGGAGATGAAGAATAGTGAGGACTGGCAGAGTGAAGGCAGTGATGGGAAAAGTCAGGTGCACATGATTGATCTTACTCTATTCTTTATAGTAACTGGTTTTGTGTCTATGAAGTTAGTACAAAAGAAGCTTAGTTAACTATATCTGGTGTGGCCAGGTGGAAGAATGCCATGGAAATATGAAAACATTACAAAATGACAATAGGGTACTGGATTGTCACAATGTTTGTCTTCTAAAATACCCTCTTGTATCCTGGCAAACAAAGATGTGTGGTAGAATTATTGAAATAGAGGTGGATAGTTTGCCTAATTTTTGTCTTTGAAGCTGCCAGAAGATGGATGAAGAGTCTGTGAATTCGGAAGAGGCAGAAGATAGCAATGAGGTAATGCTGATTGCTCTCCTCATGGTAGTACAGTTACCACAAGCTAATGTGGACTTCTTGCTGGACAGACTGGGTAATGCATGAAATGCCTTCTAAGGATGTGGATATAAAAAACTCAGATGGCAGACATATAAAAACCCACTTCTAAAGACATTCTGAGGGGAATTCAGTGCTGCTCTCAGAGCAAGCGTTTTACATCTACTCAATTTAAAACTATGCGTTACGGATAATTTTAGATATTTATTTTTTATTTCAATATGAGGAAGAGGAAACTCAAATGACTTTTTCTGTGCTGATGCTGGATTCTGTATATAGCCTCAGAATGAGTCTGACATTAAAAGTAAAAATGAGTTAAATTCTCATGTCTTTTTTTTGGAAAAAAAAATAACCCAAACCCCAAACTGTGTGGGAGGAAGAGGCAGTGCTCTGTCTGGGAGATCTGAGGGGAAAACTTTCAGAATGCTCACAGCCCACATGATCACATGGTGTAAATTCTTGGGGAGGGAATTCTTTGGCAGCCTAACTATATAATTTTCCTCAGAGCAGAAGACTTTATGTTAAAGTTTTAAAATCACAGTAAGATTTAAAGAATTGCTCTTTAATTAAGAAAATGGCTAGATGTTTTCCTATAGTTTCCTTTCAGAAAATAGGTTTCTTAACAATTTAATGCAATGGTTGGAGTAATGACAGAAAACCACAGACTCATTGCACACTCATTTAGGAACATGTGTTTGTTTAGGTGTGAACCCCAATTGGAATATGCATTACATTATTCTATTTTCATGCAGTTAGGTGGATTAAATGATCAAATCCCACAAGGATAGTTCTGTAAAAATCATGGCTAGATTAACGGTTCTCAAGTTCAGATATCTCCACTTGAAACTGAAGTAACCAAATGTAATAGTTCCTCTGCCAACTCTTGATTATTAGTGTGTAAATTATGCATGAATGTTACATTGACTGCCAAGGGTCAATAACAACACTTCATCAGGGGCCCAGATGGTTTGAGTTCTGCTGTGTGCCAGCTTGATGCTGAAGGAGATATGAAAAGTTTAATAATGGTCATAGTTAATATTTATTGAGCATTCTCTATATGTCAGGCAATATTCTAAGTGCTTTCGTGTTTTATCTCACTGACTCCTCAAGACAACTCTTTGAAATCTGTGTTATTCTTATCCCCATTTTACAAATTAGAGAAAAGGAATGTTGCAAAAATCGGCTGAAGCTTGTAATTGTGCGCAGGCTAGCAAACCACAAATGTGCTATGTGAGAAGGGAAAACACACTTTATGGATTCTTTTATTTTCAAGACATACCTAACTAAAAAATTTAGCCTAACTTGTCCCCATTCAAGGGACTTTTTTTTCTTAGTGAAACAAAATTTAGTGCTATTAGAAACTAAACTTTATTGGTCAACACTTGTGGAGCAGTCCCAGGAGTTTACTTTGTTTTCTTAACTTGACATTGTGAGTTTGTAAGAAAATAATACTTTTTGTTTTTCCTTTTCTTATCTCCCAAGGTGAGAAATCACAAATAGATTTTCAAAATCCCCTTATAGGTACATGGTATGCACAGCATGTCTCAAATGTATTCAGCAGTCAACTCCCTCCATCTTTTGGGGGAGAATTTTGTGCAGTAAATGTTTTCCAAAACACACTTTGATAAATACTACTGTGTGTTTACTATAAGCATATTTTGGCACCTTTTGTCTCCCAATCACTATAGTCTGCATATCATCTTTAAAGTTTTCATAATTTTGAATCCAGTGGCCTCTTTTCAGATCATGACTTCCCTACAATTGACATTACAGACAATTTCTGACTCCTCTTGGAATGTTTTCCTTTCCTTTCTGGGTTTCCAGAATACCATTTCTTTCTAGTTTTCTTTCTGCTCCTTTGTCTTCTCTTCTCAGTTTTATTAACTTATCTTTATCTAAATCTTAGATGTTAGTGTTCCCGCAGGTTCCATCCTTAACGGTCTTTCTTGTGTCTCAATGTTATATTCCAGTTCCTTCATTAAACTGCCACACTCATTCTTAATTTATGATAGCTTCTCCGATATCTTTAGAAATAATGAATTACTTTTCATTTTCTCTGCCAAAGGCACTTTATTTTTCCCATAGTGAAATGCATACCATGTTGCATATGTCTACCTTCTAACTAGCCTCTTTTGTCAAGATGTGATAGACTCTATTGCAGTTAATGCTAGTTATCAGAAAAAAAGTTTACATCTCACTCATGCAAGAATCTGCCACAGATCTGGGCAACTCTCAAGGACAGCTGTTTGCTGGTCTGTTCAGTGACTCAGGGATCTAGGCAACTTCAAACCTGAGGCTCTACGTTCTCAATACAAGGACTGTTCTCATATTTCCATGGCAGAAGAAGTGGAAATTGAGTAGGGGCTTCTACTGCTTCAGTGTGGACTGACACAGACATGTGCTATTCACATTTCATTGAGCAGAACTAACGATAGGGTTTTATCTTTTGACAGTAAGGTTGAAAGTTTAGTTAGTTATCCATGTGCCCAGGAAAGAAATAACTTTTGTTGAAAAGCTTAACACAGGGATTGTATCATAAGTAACTGTATACCCCCAGTACTTGGCACAGAGTTTAACAATAGATATTCAATAAATGTTTGGTAAATTGAATCTAATCTAGTTCAAACTTGGGTCATTTTACTGATGGAAGAAGTGAAGCCCTTCAAAGAAAAGTGACTTTCCTTAAATTATTCAGATATTTACATAGCTAGAGCAAGAATCTAGGTCTTTTGCTCTTTTTACTATATTAGATATTCATGGAAAAGTTTGTTCTACAAGAATTGTATGATTTCGTTGGGTTGTGCATTATTCCCATTAAGGCTATGAGTTTTGTTTGTTGGAATGTTTGTTAACTTGCTTTGCATTTTTGCTTACAGAGTTAACAGAGATATGACATGAACATATATTAGAAAAATGATTCACACACAATAGAAAAAGTAAGTATAGATTATCAGCTTGTTGCCAGCAGCACCAATAAATTTTTTTTGGTTACTAAATAGCCCATATAAGTTTGAGCAATATTGTCTCACTTACTAGTGGCATTTAGTTGCATAGCAAATGCTTTTACTGATAGAAAATAAAAGAAGATTGAAGAAAACCACACGGTATTATCAATTATTACCCATTCTTACTTCTTCTTTCTTTACTGTAGTTTTTGGAATGGTAATTTAGTGTATTTGCTTAGCAATTTCGAGGCCTATTTTCCCATTTTATCCTTACTAGCTTTTTAGGTAGTAGGTAGGGATGCTCTTAGTGCTGTCTGTGGAAATATTGCAATCCTATGGCTATTATAATATCTTTTTTGGCAACTTTATTTATTTCAATGCTTGATGGTCTTATTTGCTTTACACCTCGGGGTTCTCTTCAAAACTCCATTGAGGTTCTCTCTTAAGCTGTACCTCTATAGGTAATATTCCACTTGAACATATAAACTTTAATGCAATGTTTCTAAAATAAACTCATAATCTTCTTCCCTGCTCTCAAGCTTCCTCGAACAAATAAACAAACTGGCAGAGACTGTTACCTGTAGCATGTGGCTAATTTCTAGTTGGAGAATATGAACAGAACTTATGAGTATTTCTTCCATGTCTGGCCCATATCATTTTTCTGGTCAATGAACAAACAAATAAACAAGCCAAATACAACAATGAAGATTAAAAAAAGAAAAAGAAAAAGAAAACCCTTCCTAGTTTCCACCTGGCTGGAGAAGACTGTGCCAAGCTTGGAAGCCATATTGTTGAAAGTGGCAGAGCATTTTATCGACTTGAGTTCTTCAGTGACTATGGAGAAGGAGCTTTATTACTCTACTAGACTGTTTGAAGAGCAAGCAATAAACTTATTCCATGTTGAGTCATTGTTTGAGTCTATTGTTACCACAGAATACTTTGATACAGAACCTCAGTTTGTGTATCTGTGAAATGGGAATAATAACTACCTTACTTTGAGAACTAAATGAGATAATATAAACAAAGCACTCATTTTAATGCATGACTCATAAAAGAGATATGATAAATTTTAGTCTATTCCCTTCCTTCCTTCTTCATATAGATAAGAGAAATACAATCCTTTTAATTCCCTTCAGAAACTTCTGAATCCACTACCAAATATAATCCTTTTAATTCCCTTCAGAAACTTCTGAATCCACTACCCCTCTTTCTTGACAGAGAGATAGTGGTTATGAGATTGAAACTCTGTACATCTCCCAATGCTGAATGTACACACAGACATGGATCCAAATCCACATTCTCTTCCCTTTCTCCTGTTTCAATACTGTTCTTTCTGCTATTTAATATTAGCCAGTATTTATTAAGTAATTAGTATATATCAGGTAATATGCAAAGCTCTGCATGGATTATACAATTAGATCTCATGATGTAGACATTGTTTCATATCCCCATATTTCAGATTAAAGAATTGGGAGGAGAAAAATTAAACAGTTTGCTCAAAAAGCAAGTAGATCTTCAAACTCTCTCATTCTGTTTTCACTTTTATCTGCATTTAAACGTGAACATATCCCTGCAATCTTGAGAAAACGATTCCATGAAACTTGACTTCCTTCTTCATTATCTTCACTTTCTGTCTCAACTTCCTGACCTTCACTCTTCAAGCCCTCTGCTCTCACCACTCCAATGAAATGCCTCTATTTTCTAGTAACACATCCACTGGAGGCTTCCTGGTTTGGATTATCATTCAACCTTTCTGAAATATTTAGTTCTGTACCACTCTCTCTTCCTCAAAACACTAGAGGAGAGTTCGTTACATGCCACACTACTTTTCTAGCCACTCTTTCTCAGTCTAACTTTGGGGACTCTTTCTTCTGACAGTTCCTTGAGTGCTACTGTCCCTCAGGGTTCTATCCCTAAAATTTTCTTTTTTTTTAACATTAAATATTCTGCTTATAATATCTTTTACTCCTACAGTTTCAATTGCTATATATGCTACTCATTCCTAGTCTTTTGAAAATCTCATCTACACTTCTCTTTTGAATTCCATATTCATTTCATCAATTTCAAGTTGAGATTCTAAATTTAGATCCCACATAAGCACCTCACATTTAACATATATAAAACTGTACTTATAATTTCTCCCTCTAAAATATTTCCTTCTAACATTTCTTCTTTTGAACTCCTCTGTCTCAGGAATTTGTCTATTTGTCCAAATTAGAAATTGCACATCATCTTGGGATCTGCTTTTTCATTCATCTCCTAAATGCAGTCAAGTTCTAAGTCTTGTTAATTAATGCAAAATTTTATTTCCTAAATATACTTCCTAAATGTATGTGATAGGCTTTTTTTAAATCATCATTTACTACCAATTGCCATTATTCATGCCTTCTGTGCATCAGAAGCTGATGCAATATGATTTGCCATTCTCAGAAAATAGCATGTCCTTTCATGCTTTGAGAAATGATGTTGTCTTTTTCTTTCTTTTCTGGTTGGAAAACTCTTTCAATAATCAGCTATATTGTCATTACCAGTGTGAATCTTGGGAAGTTTCCTGAGGTCAAGCTGGCTGCTCACCTACCCTCCCTCCTATGCTACTATAGAGTGCCCTGCACTTAGCTCATTTCTTAATATTTATAAAAAGTTTCTAAGTCTGTGCCTGTTAATCTCCCCTTCTAGACTGTGGCAGCCTTGAGAAAGGAAAGGCTGTTTTTGTGACAGTGAATTGGATCCTTCCTAATTTAAAAATATATATATATCTGCTAAAGAACCAGTTCACTGAATGGTCATTCGCCAAATGATCAGATTCACCAAATTTATCAGTTTATCCCAAATAGTTGTAATAGTTAAAGTGATTAGGATGTTTAAATTTGGTCCCCAATGATGAAATATGATTTTCTGGATATTAACTTTTTAAGGTTAAACCCAACCTGAGAACCTGGCAAAAAAAATCTGTAAATGCTAAAGAATCAGTTTTGATTTTAAAATTTCTCAAAGCAAAAGCTGTTTTCAGCTTTTTTTTCTTTGAGGGGGTTATTTTATATGTAATGGGACTTCTTATCTACCTCAGATATAGTTTCAGTTATCTCTGAATGTCATTTCCTATTTTGGTAAACTTTATGTGTTTTCCTTATTCTTCTGCCACTTCCTCAAAGCAAACCAGCTTTCCTTTTATATCTCTAGTATTTATAGTTTAAGATTAAATTAAACTTTAATTAGGAGATTGAACTTTAAATTTAAATTCGCAGGCACTAAAATAAATCAGAATTTTAAATTAAAATTTAATGAAAGATTTTAAATTAAACAAAATTTAGA
>NW_016824694.1:68237-110287 GCF_001698545.2 Rhinopithecus bieti | reverse complement strand
TAAACCATCACATCTCACATGAAACTAAAATGTGTTTTCTATCAAGGAACAATTAAGGTATCTTGACTTGGTTGGTAGTAATTTGCAAATGATTCTCTATGAAAGCACACACACACAAAAGAAAAAAAAATGACCACAATGGACCAAATGAAAAGATACAAAAAATGGATAAAACATAAATAGATTAAAATACTGTAAATGAAAACAGATGAATGCCAAAAGGTTGACTCAATAAAAATGACATTTTAAAGGAATAAAAATCAATATAAGTGAGTAATTTCTATGTGAAACTTAAAATTTTACTTATGACATATGTACTGTTTTATATTCAGTCATCAAATCAAAATATTTCTCTTAAAATTTATAAGATTATTTTTGTTAAGTCACTATGTTTGATGGATTGATTTTCAGGAAATAAGCCACGTAGTGAACTGATTTTAGTGATTTTCCCTGCTTATTTGCCACCAGCAAATTTCCCAAACTTCCAACTTCTCCAATTTCCATAACTACTTCTGTGAAATTGAAGTTTCTCTTCCCCCTGAGATGATCAGCAGTATTCTTAAGTGATAGTCATTTATTCTTTCATAACTGAGGTTTCTTAAGCTGCTCTGGCTTGACCTTTTCTTCCCTCCTAGACCTGGCCCATATCTGCTCTTAGGTGTCTCAGAAATTCTTCAAATTCAGTGTTTCCAAGACTGAATGTAGGCATATTCTTCTCTTCTGGTCCCTGCCATCCCAACTCTTCAAACTTGTTCTTCTTTAGATTTTTTTTTTTTTTTTTTTTTTTTTTTTTTTTTTGACAGAGTCTCACTTTATTGCCCAGGCTGGAGTACATTGGTATGATCTCAGCTCATTGCAACTTCTACCTCTGAGTTCAAGAGACTCTCCTGCCTCAGCCTCCTGAGTAGCTGGGACTACAGGCACCTGCAAACATGCCCGGCTAATTTTTCTATTTTTAGTAGAGATGGGATTTCACCATATTGGTCAGGCTGGTCTCAAACTCCTGACCTCAAATGATCCACCCATCTTGGCCTCTCAAGTTCTGGGAATACAGGTGTGAGTCATAGGATTCTCTTTTTAGGATATGGCCACCATCCATCCAGTAGCATAAGCCAGAAACAAGGAATCAACCCATCACTAGTTATTCTAGATGTTTTTCAAATGTCCATTCATTTCCATTACCCTGGTTCTAGTCCAAGGTACCATTCATTATCTTTTGTTGAAACTCCTATAATAGTCTATTGTCTACATTTTGGAATTGTGAACATTACATTTTTAAACTTAAAAGCTTAGAACAAAGGCTGTCACCTAGTAAGCATTCACTACATGTATGAGTGGACATTGTATTAGTCCGTTTTCACGCTGCTGATAAAGACACACCCAAGACTGAGCAATTTACAAAGAAAAAAATTTTAATAGAGAACTCACAGTTCCATGTGGTTGGGGAAGCCTCACAATCATGGCAGAAGGGAAGAAGGAGCAACTTACATCTTACATGGATGGCAACAGGCAAAAAGAGAGAGCTTGTGTGGGAAAACTCCCATTTTTAAAACCATCAGATCTCGTGAGACCTAGTCACTATCATGAGAACAGCACAGGAAACACACGCTCCCATGATTCAATCATCTCCCACTGGGTACCTCCCACAACACGTGGGAATCATGGGAGCTACAAGATGAGATTTGAGTGGGGACACAGAGCCAAACCATATCAGACATTTAATTAAAGTAGTATATTCTTTGGTCTTCTTTTATCCTCATTTAAGATTTTATTTTAAGATATTTAAAATATATTTCTAAAATACAGATTATATTGCCCTACTCTTTGAAACCTTTCAATAGCTCCCTATTACTCCCAAAGACCTAAATTCATTATATGACCTAGATGGTTGTGCAAGCTTTGGCTTCTGAACACCTTTCCTTGTTCTTGGGACACCTTTCTCCCTCTCGGGCTCCAGGCACTGTCTGTAAGGCCCTGGAATGTGCTCTGCCACTGTTTGGCCCAGAGCTTTGTTCGTATACCTTCTAGTGCATCCCTTCTCCTGCCTATTCCAGCACGCTGTGCCTCTTTTTCCCTCTTGCTTTTCTTCCTTTATTAAAAATAGACTTTATTTTTTAAAGCAGCTTTAGGTTCACAGCATAATTGAGCAGAAATTACAGACAATTCCCATATACTCCCTGCCCCCATATATTCACAGCCTCTCTCACTCTTGCCTTCCTTTTAGCCTCCCACGCTAGATCTGTTTCTTTTATTAGCTCTAATAAATAAATATATTAATATTATTATTAATAGAATAATAAATATATTATTAGTCATATATAAGAGAGCCATATTCTCTTCCTTCACACATTACCTTGAGATTGTAATTTTTTATTGTGATTATCTGTAGCTTGTCTTCTTCTCTTCGTAAAGCATAGAATCCATGAGGTCAAGGACTGTATTGACTTTTTTTCCCTGAGATCTAATCAAGTGTCCATCATATAGAAGGTCTTGAATACACATTCATCATTGTGGTTGAATGACATATATCATATAATCCTACATAGTTTCTGGGTAAAATGTATCTCTATGTAATTACCATTACAACACTTCAAAGATCTAAAATAAAAGTTAACCATAATTTTGCTATTTGTTTCTGTCTCAGGCGAATTTAGCATTTCACATTTATAACTATTCTGGTCCAGTAGCTCTTAAAATTTAACCACAGATATTATATTAAGTATACACACACCGATGGAAGTAAAATTATTCTGTTCCATGTTAAATATAATAATTTACTTCTATTTTTACTCTTTCTTATGTCATTTTCAAACCTGAAGTGTTTGATTTCCTTCTGCAAAAATTTGCTTACCTTACCTGAGAGGCACATACCACCACAAGGGGGCAGAGATAGACAAATATTGAGTTCTTTCGACTGCATTCTGTATCCTGAGAATATTCTTTGACAGAATAAATTTGAGCCATTATTTTTTCCATGAGTCTCTTTTTTCATTTGCCTTTCAATTTGAAATCTATAAGTACTATTATCCTCTTCATACAGTGTATGCGTTTTAAAAGATGAACAGACCTCTACTATATAAATTGTAGGCATTATATAACTTAACACTTCAGTACATTAAGTAATTTTACAGTTATAAGAATGATATGCTAGACATTGCAGTAAATTGTTCACTGGTAATTTCATAGCTAGTTTCTACTGTCTTATCTTTAGCCTACACACACATACACACATGTACACACACACATACATAGATATGTTGGTGGGGGGAAAAGAGATTTTATTTTTGCATAATCATTCAGGGAATATTTAGGTATTTATGTCACAGAAGCTAGAAATTAAACATTTGGAGAGAACAGGATTTTATCGTACCATTTTATTATTCTATCCTTTGTGCACTAAATACATATTCATCTTTACTTTGAGTAAGAAAAGCACATGCTGAGCTATAAGTATCTATCCTAACATAGTTCTCATAAACAGCTTGGGTAGGACTTTATGTCAGCAATCTAATTACATAACTGACCTTGTTTTATTGGTTATTCTGAAATTTAGTTCTCCGTAAATATAGAGCCCATCCAATTTAGAGGTGAATTTTAAGAATGTTAACTTTAATGATAATGAGATAATGTATGTGTGAACAGATGCCTTGGTTAGAAGGAATTTTAGAGGAGAAAGAGAGCTTTTTATTATAAAAAAAACCAGTAGCAGAAAGAATGTGACTGATTCAGATTGGGAATCACCAAAGTTTGGTAACCACATGAGAATTTCAGACAAATCATCTGAACTTGATGCCGGGCATTCAAGGTCATCCCTAGTCTGGGCCCACACATTCTTGCTGGCCCTTTTCTCATATCTCCACCCACCCTGCCTTCCATTCACCTGGACCACTTGCCTTTTGAGGAACAAGTCATACTTTTCCATGCTTCTGTGTCTTGGCCCTTGCCTGCTTTCCTAATCTGGAATTACACCTCTCCACATCACCTCTGAGTTTTCTCCCAAGTAATGCAAATAACTGAGCATATTTGTCATACTCTGATTTCTTGAGCTCATGGAAAGATATTGTTAGTAGTCCACAACACTTTCTCCAGTCTCACTTAAATGTAGCCTCAGTGCCCTTCTCAGTACAGCTTCTTAGAATAATTCAGATACCTACACCAAGTAATTTGGTTTATGAGATATTTGCCATCTTGGTGACTTAGCCCAAACTGGTGGCTAGTTGAGTAAGACCAGGATTGGGTGTCTTTGGAGAATGTAATTTTGACTTGAATATGGAGATGCTTGTAGAACAGTGTTCCTTCCTCTGAACATGGCTACAGAAGAACAAATCAGGTAGTCTGAAGGTAAGAAAATAAAACAACTTAAAATGTCATATAATTTTATTCATCTAAGTCGAACTGAGCTATTATATTCATCCACAAGCACTTATTATATTCATCCACAAGCTATTATATTCATCCACAAGCACCACAAACAAAATAAACATCCACAAGGGTCATGTTTATTTTGTTTATCACCATATCCCCAGCATTTAGCCAAGGGTCTGGAACATATCAGGTACTCAATAATATTTGCTGATTGAATGAACTAATAGTGAATAATGGCAAATATTATATTTCATGCCACACCATCTTCTCCATTAAATGGGGTAGATTTGCACTCTAAGCTGGTGACTGCTCTGGAGAAAAGGTTCCCAGAGAAGTAAAAGTGAAAGTTTTTTTGAAGGTCAGAACATGACCTTTTGGAGGTAGCAACAGAAAGATACCAGCAGTAAAGTTGGGAAACCTGTGAGTGCTTTGTCTAGTCTGCTTCACTTCAAAGTATCAAAGAATCACATAATTTAAAGAGTTTGGAACAAAGATTTATTCTGAGTCAATATGGATTCTATTAAATTGTACCTAAAGTATAAGACATTGGCACTGTTCTGAGACCCAATCTTTGGGAAGATTTAATTCACTCTTAAATTTTTGAGGGAAAATATTTGAAAATCTTCCAAGGACATTTAATGTGATTTACATTTCTAAAGGTCAGTTAAGTCCAAAGTTAATTCCTCTTATACACTGGTTTCCTAAACTGAGAATAGAAGATTGAAAACTGAAAATTCTGTTATTCATATGACCACAGGAAGTATGAACAATTTTTAGTTTAAAAACCTGAGTTGTAGAAGCAGATGGCCTCTGGACCATCTGTCTCATTTTTAAAAATTCAACTTTGATTTTAGATACAAGGGGTACATGTGCAAGTTTGTTATGTGGGTATATTGCACTCAAGTAGTGAGCATAGTACCCAATAGGTAGTTTTTCAACCCATGCCTCCCTCTGTCTCTCCCCTCTTTAGTAGTCCATAGTGTTTGTTATTCCCATGTTTATGTTCATACGCGCTCAATGTTTAGCTCTCATTTGTAAGTGAGAACATGTAGTATTTGGTTTTCTGTTCCTGCATTAGTTCGCTTAGAGTTATAACCTTTAGCTCCATCCATGGTGCTGCAAAGGACATGATTTTGTTCCTTTTTATGGCTGCATAGTATTCCATGGTGTACATATACCACATTGTCTTTATCCAATCCACCATTGTTGGACACCTAGGTTGATTCTAGGTCTTTGCTATTGTAAATAGTGCATTGATGAACATATGAGTGCATGTGTCTTTTTGGCATAATGATCTATTTTCCTTTGGGTATATCTCAGTAATGAGATTGCTGGGTTGAATGGTAGCTCTGTTTTAAGTTCTTTGAGAAATTTCTAAACTGCTTTCCACAATGGCTGAACTAATTTACAATCCCACCAATGGTATAAACATTCCCTTTTTCTCCACAAGCTCACTAGCATCTGTTGTTTTTGACTTTTTGATAATAGATATTTTGACTGGTAGGAGATGGTAGCTCATTGTGGTTTTGATTTATACTTCTCTGATGATTAGTGATAATGAGCATTTTTTTCATATGTTTGTTGGCCACTTGTATGTCTTCTTTTGAGAAGTGTCTGTTCATGTCCTTCACCCGTTTTTGAAAAATGGGATTATTTGTTTTTGTTTAAGTTCCTATAGATTCTGGATATTAGACTGTTGTTGGATGCATAGTTTGCAAATATTTTCTCCCATTCTGTAGGCTGTCTGTTTACTCTATTGATAGTTTATTTTGCTGTTCAGAATCTCATAAGTTTAATTGGGTTCTACTTGTCAATTTTTGTTTGTATTGCTATTGCTTTTGGTAACTTAACCAAAAATTATTTGCCAAGACTGATGTTCAGAAGGGTATTTCCTAGGTTTTCTTCTAGGATTTTTATAGTTTGATGTCTTACACTTAAATCTTTAACCATCTGTAGTTAATTTTTGTATATAGTAAAAGGTAAAGGTCCAGTTTCATTCTTCTACACATGAATAGCCAGTTATTTCATCACTATTGAATAAGGAGGACTTTTTCCATTGCTTGTTTTTGTTTGCCTCACTAAAGATCAGATGGTTGTGAGTGTATGGCTTTATTTCTAAGTTTTCTATTGTGTTCCATTGGTTTACGTGCCTGTTTTTGTACCAATACCATGCTATTCTGGTTATTATATCATTATAATATAGTTTGAAGTCAAGCAGTGTGATGCCTCTGGCTTTGTACATTTTGCTTAGGATTACTCTGGCTATTGGGGTTTTTTTTTGGGTTTCATACGGATTTTAGAGTAGTTTTTTCTAATTCTATCAGGAATGACATTGGCAATTTGATAAGAATAGTGTTAAATCACTAAATCTCTCTCCAGTGTTGTTTTGTGCAGTATTACCATTTTAATGACATTGATTTTTTTCAATCTATGAGCGTGGAATGCTTTTCCATTTATTTGTATCATCTCTGATTTCTTTCAGCAGTGCTTTGCAGTTCTCATTATAGAGATGTTTCACTTCCTTGGTTAGCTGTATTCCTAAGTATTTCATTTTCTTTGTGGTTATTGTAAATGTGATCATGTTTTTGATTTGACTTTCCGCCTGAACATTATTGGTGTATAGATATGTTACATAGATTTTTGTACTCTGAATTGTACTAATATAATTTACCAGTTCGAGTAGCCTTTTGGCAGAATCTTTGGGGTTTTCTAGATATAGAATCATACCATCAATGAAGAGAGATAGTTGACTTTTTCTTTTCCTATTGAATGCCTTTTATTTCTCTCTCTTGCCTGATTGCTCTGGCTACAACTTCCTGTCTCATTTGTTAATACATTAAGGAAAAGGTAACTAAATACTTCAGAGAAAAGTAATAGCATATATTAGCAAATTCCTTAGATTTTGTCTCTTCCAGAGCTGTCAAACAGAACTTTTGCCATGATGACAATATTCTATATTTGTTTTATCCAATGTAATAGCCACTGGCCACACATGGCCACTGAGCACTGGAAATCTGGCTAGTACAATAGAGGCACCGAATTTTTAAGCATTGTTTAAAATAGTAATTAAAATTTATATTTAAATAACCACATGTGTCTAGTGGCTATTGTATTAGAGTGCATGTCCAGAAGAATATATGCTTAATTAAAATTAAAAATAAATTTTAGAAGTAAAATTTAAAAAACGAAAATTATAATTTTTGAGATAAGCTATTGATAATGTCAACAAATAAGACATCAGACTGAAAGCAGAAAAAGAAACTCAAGAATTGTAGTATGGAAATTTTAAAAAGCAGCAGGCTTAGCACTTACCATGCGTTAGACCCTGTGCTAGACCCATTCATTTATCATCTCAGTGAATGCTCATAACAACTCTGCAAGTAAATATTTTATCTCCACTTTATAGGCAAGAAGTCAGATATTACAATTTCCTCACTGAAAAAACTTAAACCCATCTGGTTTCAAAAGCCAGACTGTACAATTTGAGTGAGCAGAAGAAAAATATCCAGATATAATTATGAATGTGCATCTTATGAGAGGTTGAGGTCAGGCCTGGAATGAGTGTCACATCCAAATATTGCTCAGGAATTTCTTAAAGTCCTCATTGCTGAGTCTAGGCTTAGTTTCTGATGATGTAACAGTCCTGAAGTTAAAGGTGGGGTCAGGTGGTCCAAATTGGGTAGAAGAAGGTGAGGCTGGGGACCAGCCAACTGAAAGAGAGCACTGATATTCTAGGTGACCATCACTCTTGTAGAACATTGCCTTTCAGGTACCTGAGCAACAATTGCTAGCCTTGCTGTTTTCATTAGAGGTGCTGACTTATGACAGCATTCTCAGCTATAATTTTATGGTTGAGTACTTTGATGATATTTTTCTCTCCAGTAATGCTCTGTGACCTGATTTTCTCCTCATTTGTCAGATAGCTCATGTGATGTGGCTTTCACTTGGTAATTGCAATTCGGGGGCATTTCCCTGCAATAATGTGTCAAGAAACAGCTTCTGTAACACCAGAAAGCATGCTTCCTTATCATGAGGAGAGTGGAGATGTGCCTCTGCGTGTTGACTGTGTCATTAAATCTAATGCTTCTGGATGCATATATCTAGGTGAGCACCTAAATAACGTGTATTCTACATCCTTAGAATAAAAGGGTATCAGCACTTTTCCTGCTGGTCTTTGGAGTTTGTGCCACAAAAGAATGATACTTTGCTACCTCAACTATTAAGTGAAGGTGTCTGCTGAAAGAAGACTGAATATCTTGGTTTAAGAACTTGGCTTTCCCAATGATTGAAATGAATTCGATAGGAATGATGGCCCGGGTATCTATAGTGGGCTAGTCTTGTGTCTTGCTATCCTGGGATTCTTTTAGAACTAGAAATACAATGCCAGAACTCTTCAATAAAGATTCAGATTCTGAGATGAAGCACTGATCCAGGCAGTTTAGGATTGGGGCTAAGTCTCATTTAAAAATGGGGCCATGAGTGGTCAGAGGTATCTGTGGAAGCCAAATATGAGTCTGTTGCAAGATGGGGAATCCTTTAACAGATTAACAGTCCATGGAGTTAGTGGTCTAGGAGGCAACATGTTAGCCAGAAATGGGATATGAAAAGGATTTCTGAAGTGCAGATAAAATGGTGCTTCAATCTTCAGGGCCAAAGTAGGAGGGGAGCTGGAGAAGGAACACAGAATCAGAAACAAGATTGTTACAAGGTAGTTAGGGAGCAAATTGCTTGAATTGCAGCCCACTTACATTTGAGCAAATGTGCTTCCTGGAGCTGGGGGCTTGTTCTTAAAAGAGCCAGTTTCGTAGGACAGGTAACTTGCCGAAGTCCAGATCGACTTCAGTGCCGGGAGGTATAAATACATTTTGTAAAATCCAAATGTTCAAGCTGAAAGAGAGCCCATTTACTAAGAAATGATTTTTTTATTTGATATTCTTAAGTGTCAACCGTATATTAGACAATATGTAGCCTTAGAGAGTTGCATGAAATTTCTGTAAGCACAGTACAATTGCTGGATGTCTCCTGCAAAAATAAGAAGAAATTCAGCTGAAAACCTTTTTCTCTTCCTCTTTCCCCTTTATAAAGAAGGCTAATAGGTCTCTCATTTTCCAAAATGTATCTCAGCTTTGGAATGGAGAAGTAGAAATGTGTTTTTTCTATTTGAAAAGAAGGTTATCTAAACAGTGTAGTGTGCGATTCTATTACAGCTTGCTTGATTTAAACTCTGAGTGTACCTAAAACTCTCAATTCTACTTCACATGTGGTAAAAGGTCAAATTCAGTCTTGTTCTACCTTCCAAACATTTACACTCCCTGTCTACCTTATAGGGGAAGACAGACTATTATTAGCCTGTGGAAAAGGCGTACTGGGATTCATGTCATATAGAGAGAATATTTATTTTTCTCTTATTTTGCCAAGCCAATGGTGGTGGTGTCTGCAGTACACAGCTGATGCAGAGCTGAAACTAGATATGGTCCTATGATAGGCAGGACAAGAAGCAGAAAGGCTGCTCTTCTGCTGGCTATAAATATCAGCTCACATTTCTCTTTCTCCTTCTCTGTAAAATTCTCTATACATGTATACAGGCCTGTCAACATATGCAAAGACATGTCAAACACATTAATAGGATTGTGAATTAATTCAAATCCAGTCGTTCTTTCGCTATACGTAAATGTTGGGTACATTATTTGAGCAAGTGCTGCCCACATGAATTGTCTCCAGACATTCATTTGTTTTTTTTTTTCTGCTGTATTTTCTGTTACTTCTTAGTTTAAGCAGATAACTTTTGTTTTTTGCTTCAAAGACATTTGCAGAATGGAAGGTAGAAACTTTTTGAAAGCAACCTTTCTGCTTTTTCGAAAAGACTATACTCACTACAAGTGGAGAAGCGAGAATAGGAGTGTCGTTTTCATGGTCACCAAGGAAGATTGGAGAGGCCTCGGACTGGGGTTGGGGCAGAGACTGCTGGGCCCACAAGTAGAATAGCCCTGCCCTGTTTCCTTGGCAGCATCTTTGGGCAATGGTAACCTAGAAGTAACATCCAGAGAGGCTCCTCTCAAGCTGTGGAATTCCTACTCCCAGAAAACATTCCCAGACCCCAAGCACAGAACAGAGCTGATAGGTGCTAGGAAAGAAAATGTGAGAATGGAAAATGGGCTTCTCTGAAGAAACCAGTGAGAACCACGAACAGGATGGACCTCTGTAGTGCAGTGCTTTAGGACAGAATAAGACATACCACTCAGATTGTTCATGGCACTAAGCAAATGGGAGAGGTGGAGCCCGGTAATCACTGGGATTAAAACTCTCTTCAGATTGGTGGGATTTAGATTTAAGCTGATTAAGCAGGGATTAGATTTAAGTTAATTTTGAAAAAAAAAAAAACAAAACAAAACAGTGCTTTATTTCTTGCGCACCTGGATTGGTGGATTAAGTTTATCTGCTGTCATTATAGCAAGGAACATGAATATTAAACAAGTTATTACCGTTGTGAATTGACCTATGAAGTAATAATTGTGGGTACTTTGGAAGCAGAACTGTTGGGCCTAATTAAAAGTAGGTTTATGGGTAGGATGGATGGGGAGGAAATTATTCCCTGAATGAATAACATTTTAGCTGTCATCTATAGGATAAATTAAAGTTAGTTAGCTTAGTTAAAATTAAAGGGTGATCCAGGCAATGAACAGTGTGTGGAAATGTCCTGAGGTGGATAAGAGCTTGGGCCAGTCAGTGTGGCCAAGACATGAGAGCGAGGGGATAAATGGCTGGTGCAGAGGCAAAGAGGAGACAGGGTTCAGGTCACGCCAAGCCTACCAGCTCACGTTAAACAATGATCATAAGTGATGGAGAAAACCATGAAAGAATTTTAAGTAGGGAGTGAAATAAAAGATATGAGATTTCCTAAGATTAACTTTGCTTGCAGTTTAGAGAATAAATTAGACAAGTGACAAAGGATTGGGAGGACGAGCTAGTAGGTCTTGTGATTATAATTGATTGAACAAGCTGTGGCAGGAAGGATGGTGAGAAGTTTATAATGAAGAGATTTTGGACAATCATATCAGTGGACCCTGATGATTAATGTTGTGGTGAGGGGTGTGAGATAGAGAGGGAAAAGTGAGGATGCTTTATAAACTTCTTGCATAAGCAATAAGATAGAGGAAGTGAAATTATGGATCAAGAAACACTAGTGGAAGAACACATTTTGGGTTTGGTTTTGACCACAATGAGCTTGATCTACTTGGGAGATATTTAAGCTTTTACATGTATGTTGTAAGATCTACACTATTGGACATAATAATAATTCATTTTTATACTAAAGGTACTTATAAGGAATACTGTGATACTAATAATTTAAAGGTAGATGATTTTATTTCATTAGATACATTAAAAGACATTTTAAAAAGGAATTAAAATGGACATGAATTGATATTTTTGACAAAGTTAACAACTTTGACCTCGAAACTGGCCAAAGGTAAATGTTGACATGAATAAAATTTCTTCTAATTTCCAGATGAAAACCAAGAAGCTGTTGGAAGACACATTCTGAATTAGCTAGCACAACACTCTGAAACTGGAGGATATCAACTGATAAGATATTAAGTTCTCCCTTAGTTTCAAATACACTGGGTTCATAAATTATTAACATAAACAATGGATGTTCCGTCAAGTTACCGTGAAGACAGCTAGGTCTGCACACCTCCACAAGTGTCGACCCCTCCAAGCACATCCTCCACCTGGAACTGTGAACTGAATGGATATATGTGTTGGTCAGAAAGGTCTTTACATCTTTGAATTGTAATGATCATGATTAGTTGCTGAGTTTGCCACCTCCCTACCTCCCTGCCTTCTACCTTCCAAGAATTATCATTATAAAAATAGCCATTTGGTTTATGGCATAAGCTTTATCACAAAGCTTGACCCAGACTGAAGAATCCAGGAAATTTCTGGCCAGCCTTTTATTTCCTTCATGCACAGGATCATGGTAGAGGCTTAGCATTTATCAAACTATAGCTTTTCCCCAAAGGAAAGGGGAACGGGAATAGACTAGCTGCTTCAGTAAGCAAAACAGGTAGATAACAAATAAGAGATTATTGGCAGTTTATCAGGGTCTCTTTGCTAAAACTCCTTGTCAAATGGCTAAGGAAAGACATTGAGAGAAATGGCTAAGGAAAGACATTGAGAGAAGACATTGGGAGAGCCCATGAGATCTGTGCTCTTGAAGCATTTTGTACTTTTCTTAATGATGCTTATCTTACTCTAACTTGTAGTAAAATTAAAAGGCAAGTTTTCTTCTTCTGAGGTGGCAAGTATAAATTTCAAATAGCAGACAGAAAAGAGTTAAAGGGCTTCTATGTGCCTATCCCAGCCAGCAGCATTTTGTCACGATCTGATTGCAAGGCTGGTTGCAACAGTTGGGAAGCATTTGGCCAGGGGGACAGTTTGAAATGGAAACAAGAAAAGAGTGTAGAGAAGGAAGCCTATTGTTCCCAGCAGTATGGTCTTCTTTGTGGCCTTGGGCCTGGCAGCTCTTCTTTCCAATATAACACCAGTGGAGCAAAAGGCCTCACATTGGGGGTAATGGGTAGTTAAGTTCAGTCAGGGGGCAGTTCAGATCTGTCAGGATGCAAATGTGTAACAAGCTTTGTGATCCAGAAAGTGATGGAGAGGCTAGACTGCTTCATAATTATTGTCAGGAATGTTCTGGATGAACAATGTGCTGGTCACAATGGGAGCCATAGATTAGATAACTTGGCTGGGTATATCTACTCAATGGATTGTTGTGAGGATGGACTGAGACAGTATGCCTGGGATGGTTGGTTCATTGTAAATGCTCCGTAAGTGTTAGCTGTTACCATGATAAGTCAGGCTCATTACCAGGGCCAGAGATGAGATATGTCCGGCAAGGTGATTTAAACTAGCTGTATGTAGGACAGTACACATTTATTATGCTCAGGCACTTTCCTAGGCATTTTACATATCTACATATCTCCCTTCACTCCTATATCAAGCATATGCAGCATTATCAACATATCCACATGCTAGAGGGAGAAATTACAGACTCAGAGAAGTTAAAATGATTTGCTTGAGGACACACAGCTTGTCAATGCTGGAGCCAGCTTTAGAAGTCTGTCTGATTATGTGCTTTTTTCCAAGGGCTAGTTTTTTTTACAGTACTAGGAGATCTGCGTTAGAGAGAAATGAGTTAGAAGGAGAAGGTCTGAACTTGGGAACATAAGGAGAGAGAAATATAAAAATTTAAGTGCAGGGGCCCCTCTTCAGTGCCACCAGGACACTGTGTGCTTCCGTGGCCCATTCCATACTGTGTTATACTTACAGATTTATTTGGATGGCCTTGTCTAGACTGCATACGTCTCAAGAGTAAGGAGATAGCTTTCTATCCCCAGTGCCTTGTACAGTGCCTGGCACTTAGTAGGTGCTTATATATGTTGAATGAGCTAATTTATTAAACCAAGCCCATAATTGTGTGGTATAGCACGCAAACAAAACATGAGTTGAATTAATGGATTGCAGCAGAGATCTTTGTACAACAAAGTAGCCTGTACTATAACAAAATTCGGTTTGGGTCAACCAGTTAAACAGAGTGATATACACAGTAACTTGAATGCAGATCCATTTATGCTCATGTTTGTAGTCCCCAAATTCTCAGAACAATTTCACATTGTAGACATTCACAATTTTTAAAATTCATTCATAAAACTAAGTTAACAGTTTAAAATAATGTATGATATTCATATCTTGGTAGGAATTAATATTTCCATAGTGGTTGAAATTTAACATCTTTAAATCTTAATATAGGAAATGTATATGCCATTTGTCATTTCAAGGTTCAAGTTCACCTCAAAACCAAATCTAGGCTCTAGATAAAAAGTGAAAAATGGAAAAAAATTCTAGGCCAAATGTTTAGATTTTGGAGGAATATTTTGCATGATGTAGAAACAGCCTAAAGTATAATATTTTATTTTTAAACCTCAAGCTCAGTCCTACCATGAACATTACATCTACTTTTGCAAATGGTCAGAGCCAGCTACCCAGCATTCCTCTGATAACCTCAATTAGTTTAGATTTGAAAATACAAATTGAAACAAGAAAGAAAGCACTTGAGTTGCTGGGAAATGGTATTGATAATACTGAGACTCTGGTGCTTTTATTGTGCTGGTAAAAAATAATAATAGGGCCAAGCAATTGAAAGCTCAATGAGATGAAAACAACCAGGAGCGGGAAGGAGCAGACAGGGGTGAGGGAAGCTGGGAGGTTAGTATCAACTTCCATCTAATTTAGGATTTGGATTAAAAAGCAAAGAAGCTCAAACCTGCTTAAATCATGCTGCCATCTGTGGTTCTGATGTGGCATTTGGAAGAGTAAAAACACATGCTGGAAAATTACCAAGACAAAGAAAAATTCTGGAATCTCAGTACAGGATTTTCCTTTGTGGCTAAAAGGCTGAGTTGCTTTGGAAACATTTGGATTCCTTTTCTGCCTCATCTGTGCTGCAAGGGATCTCTTTTTAAGCTTAGATTTTGCCTTCTATATCAGAAGGAACCTCTGTGGATTAATCAGACATCATTTTCCAGCCTTGTCGAGAAGTTACATCATTAAGGAATATAAATACTGGTAGTCATTGATTATCTAACAAGGGAAATTTAAAAAGTCTTATTTAAGTGGCATATTATTTAATGAGCTGTCAAGTGTTCTCTTTAGCCCCAGTTTCCATGGAAATTATTTAATTCCAAGAAAGAGTTCAAAGCATTGAGATAGACCGCATGTTTTCAGAGCATCTATGCAGAGAAGCAAAGCAAGAAGGATCTGCATCTTTGAATAGAACAACATTTTTTGTGTTACATGCACATCTTCATTTATACCTTAAAAAAGGTTTCCAGAAAGTTGGCTAAAAATGAAAGGCAATTTTAATTGAAAGACTAATTTTGTATTTTCTATATACATGATTCTATTATGAATCAAAGTGGACATATTTTTCAGACATCAAAGGGAAATTATGTGGTCTGGGCACGGTGGCTCACGCCTGTAATCCCAGCACTTTAGGAGGCTGAGGCGGATGGATCACGAGGTCAGGAGATCGAGACCATCCTGGCTAACATGGTGAAACCCTGCCTCTACAAAAAAAAAATATATATACAAAAAATTAGCCAGGTGTGGTGGCGGGCTCCTGTAGTCCCAGCTACCAGGGAGGCTGAGGCAGGAGAATGGCGTGAACCCGGGAGGCGCAGCTTGCAGTGAGCGGAGATCACACAACTGCATCCAGCCTGGGTGACAGAGGGAGACTCTGTCTTAAAAAAAAAAAAAAAAAGGAAATTATGTGATGCAAAAATATAATGCAATACTAATTTCTGTGAACTCCCTGGATTATAAGAAGAGTTTCTTTCAATTCAAAGGAGTTTAAAAAAATTCTTTCTGGACCAGGCTAGTGGCTGCAGGTATGGTTTAGAATGTGACAGATATCAAGGAAAGTATAATGCCTTCAACTCACAAACAGCTTAATACCTTTCCTGTGCCACCTGCAATCAATGTTTACTATATTCAATATCACCCCATTTAGTTACCGTCTCTTAATGGCAGCAGTGCCGAGCCTCATGATGAGGGAAAATAAGTTGGACTTCAGAGCCAGAAGTGCTGGGTTCCATAACTGACATTGTTTCTCATTAGTTAGGAGGTGATTGGTAAGTTACTAAATATCTCCAAACCTCAGTTTTCTCATTTGTAGAACAAGAACAGCATTGGCTATCACAAAGTTGTAAAAATTAAATAAGATACTTAGCAATGCTAGCTCCATTCACTGTTTTCCAACAGATAGCTAAACATACCATCCTTTACAAAACAGCACTGTCATAATACAAAGACCTCTTTATATTTGGTGCCCAAATGAAATCAAATTCTATTTTCCCTCTTTTTATTCTTTTCAGTAACAGCACACTGATTTTCTTTTGGGGGATAACTGCCTACTGTTATCATTTAAGGTGGATCCAGGCCTAAGAACATTGCGTAGTTCCCCTGGCCACAGTGTTTGGTGCAGGTGACCCAATTTGGTCTTTCAGCTGGGGCTGCAGGCAGGCAGGATGGTGAAGGCCTAGAGTCTTTCTCCTCTGAGGAGCCTGGCTGTGAAGCCCATGGAGGAAAGAAAAGCTAAAACATCATGGGTCTTGACTTTTTGTGAGCTCTTGGAGCCTGCATGTGCAAAGTTAAGTCCATTATGTTCTGGACTTTTCATTATGTGAGCCAAGAAATTACCTTTTTTGCTTTAGCAAGTTTGAATTGGTTTCTAACACTTCCAACTGGAAGGTTTTTGATTAACACTTCCAAAGATGTAGATCAACTTGGGGGTTGGGGTAAAATTTAAATCTGGTGTAAGATCGTTTTTTATTTGCAACCTATTAATGTAGATGTTCCATGCATTGTGTTATTTCTTTAATGCGTTTAGGGCAAAATAATCTAGGCTATTATCTTATTTTTGTATTGGAGTTACAATCGAAGAAGCACAGTAGGGTCTTGCATCATGAGGATAGAAACAGTACAGAAATTTTATTTGAAGCATGTACAAAATAATTCTGCATCTATGCCAGAAGAAAGCACCCTAGCTGTGTGGGTGTGGCATGAATTAGAATGTGACGACTGTGTAATTCCATCATGAACTTGTTGAACAATTCTGGCAGTCCATATTGGAGATTTCCCTCCCAGACTGGCAGGGGTAGACAGGTAAAGAGGGTAGATCACAGTAGAATCGGGACAACAAATAAATGTAATTTGTTATCCTATGGGTTCTATAATACAAATTAATAATGTGGAAAGACTTAAATTTATTCTTGGAGATAGTGACCTCTTAAAGGATAGACGACAACTGGAGAAACATCCTGTAATCTTAAATGTCCACAGAGTGCATGAGGGGAGAGAGAAGACCTCCAGACTCAGAGTCCTGAGTCTGGTTTAGCCTCTTCAAAACTTGTGTGATCTTGAGCCCACTGATCAATACAGGGTCATGACACTGCTACCTGACATCAGTGTGGGAAATGCAGAATGGATCATTATTTTATTGCCTTTAAAAGACAATGAACAAAGTTGAAAGTGAGGTTCCAATATACATAAAAGTCTGCTCCTATCGTGGTCACCAGGCATCTTCCTGGGCTAAACCCCCATGGTCATCTCATTCCTCAGTGTTTATTTGACAAGTTATCACTCTCTTTGAAACACTCCACTTCACGGCCCAGATGCTGCCCTTGCTAGATGTTTGCTTTCCTTTACTGGATACTCCTTTTCAGTCTCTTTGCTGGTTCTTCCTTATCTTTTCAAAACCTAAAAGCTAGAGATGCCTTGAGGCTGAGTCTTCTTTTCTTTTTAATCCAACGTGTCTCCTCAAGGGCAATTCTGCTCAGATCAATGGCTTTCTATACTGTCTGTATTCCAATGACACCCCAATTTAGATCTCTTGGTGGAATTTCCCCCTGAAACTGGGGGTTCTTGTTTCCAGCTGCCTACCTGACATCTGCCCTGAGATGTCTAATAGGCCCATTAAGCTTACCATGTTCAAAGCTGAGCTCCTGATATTTTCCCACAAGCCTGTTCTTCCTGAAACTTTCTTGCTAGTTAATGTCCTCTTAATTTTTTTAGCTGCTCAGTCCAAAATGTTGGTGTCATTATTGACTCCTGCCTTTCTCTCCTGTATTGAATTAAATCATTCCTACCAATTCTTTGAAATGTATCCAGAATTTGACCACTTGTCACGACATTCATTGCTCCCATCCTGGCCCAAACCACCATCATCACCCACCTTGGATTACTAAAATGGCTTTCTGGCTTCCATTCAGATCCTGCTTCTGTCCTCCCTAACATCCAAACCACATAGCCAGAATGGTCTGATGTAAGTCAAGTCTTGTCTCTTCTTGACTCAAAACTCACCAATGGTTCCCAACTCAGAGTAAAAGTTGACTTTACATGATCTGACCCAGTTACATCTCAAAAATCATCTCCTTTCTAGTTGCCATGTTGTTCATCCTACTCCAGCTGCACTGACCTCCTCACTATTCCTCTAATAGGGCAGGCATATTTCTGCCTCAGGACCTTTGTATATTCTGTTTCTGTTGCCTGAAATGTTCTTTTCTCAGATATTCATTCGCAGGGGAGATCCTTCAACAACCTCAGATTTTTACTAAAAAGTGGCCCTTGTGAGGTCTTCCCTGGCCACTCTAAAATTTCATGACCTTATACAGTCCTTCATAGCTCCTTTCTCTTATACAGGTACTTTTTTTCCTTGAAGATAACTAATTTTTAATTCCAAAAGAATTCTAGGCGCCAGCAGGATATTGGAGAAATAAGGTCCCTTGTAACAGATATTTCTATTGGTGTAAAGGCATGCTCGCCTTCTGCTGACTTGGCCTTGTACTAATAGCCCTGTTCACCGTCTGCAGGGTGTGGGTAGGGGTCTTTAGACCCAGAAAGCCTGGCTCATGGCACGTAGAGGGCTTGGCTGCCCTGTTAGTGTGCTGAGGCTTCTGCACAAAAGTACCACAAACTGGGTGGCTTAAACAACAGAAATTTATTGTCTCATGCTTTAGGTGGCTAGAAATGTAATGTCAGGGTGTTGGCAGGTTGATTCCTTCTGAAGACTGAGGAAGAATCTAGCTTCTGGTGTTTTGCTCGTGACCTTTGGCATTCTTTGGCTTGTAGAAGCATCACTCATCTCTGCCTTCATCTTCACATGGCATTCTCCCTGTGTGTGTGTTTCCAAATATCTCCTTTTGATAAGGCCGTGAGTCATATTGGATTAGGGGCTCACTCCATTGTAGTATGACCTCATTTTAACTAGTTACATCTGCAACCACCAAGTTTTCAAATAAGGTCACATTCTGAGGTACTGGGGGTTAGGACTGCAACATATGAATTTTGGGAGGGACACAATTTAACCCATGACAATTACTGCCTTCACATCTCCACAGGGATATGCAAGTGTTCCTGCAGGGGAACAAATGAAGAACAGCAGGAGGAGCTATATGGAGCATAGAGATTGACTTAGCATTAGGAAGAATTTACATACTGCCTTCTTTGAGGGGACGGGAGCACCCATTACAACAAAAGAGCAGACACCAGATGACCATCTGGCAAGAATTTTGTGGAGCAGATTCATATCAGGAGGAGAGCTGTAAAATCCCTTTTAGCTCTGGAATCTGAAGTGACACCAGCTAGCAGGGATGCTTGGGTTTACCTGCAAGCCAGGCTAGTCTACATAGTATCTTGGCTCAAGATTACTGGGCTCATGGCCTCATTTTGAGGCTCAGTTGTTCTCGTGCCATTGGCCTTGACAACTTTGTTCCTTCAGGCTGACCTGCCTGATTCCCCAAATCTGGAGAGCCCTAAGAAGCTGTGTGCTCCTGCGTATTTTGCAAATATCAGGCACAGGATTTTAAACTGTGGAAGATGCCAGGAAGCAGTCAAAAATCTCAGTGTGAATTCTTATTTGTGGAAGGAGTGACTGCCATCTCACCTACCTTCATAAACCAGTGGTGCATGAATAGGGGCTTTATTGGTGGGACTTGGGAGGCTGTGACTGAGCCCGGCATACATACTATGAGGGCTTGGTGCAGCTGCCAGGAGACAGGGATGAGGGGACCAGCCTCAGTGGGCTCTGCTGCTTGGGGCATTTTGTCCCTTCTTTGTTCTTAGGGGCAAGTGTACAGGGAGAGGGCTCAGCACTTCAAAAACTGCTGCATGACCTCAGAAATTCCCACAGACTCCCTGGACCTTATTTTCATAGTCAGTCCAATCTTTCTCCTGCAGAACGTCACTGAAGACCATCCCTAACTTCACGCCCTCAGCAGTAAACCCAGCCTAGGGCTGGAAATCAAATGGTTTGAAACCCTGGCACTCAAACTCTACTATGGTTTTGAGTCTTTGGCATTGTAAGATTTGATGGTGCCACTCGAAATCTCAGTGGAGTTTCCTGTGTGCACAGCTTGCACTTTGGACCATGAAGGAGCTGCCATGGCCTCACTTTAGTGCCACACCGTCCATCAGTTGGATATAGTGCCACTTCTCTGAAATCTCACTACCATTGTCACATTTCATCTTCAGGTACCACTGCAGTTACTTATTTATGCTTTATCCTTTGCACATAACATTAATATATTACATATTTTACTTTTTATCTTGTTCATTATCACCTATATTATAAACTCCACAGGGAAAACAGTTTTTATCTCTTCTGTTTTGTCTGTTCCCTTTACTGCCATACCCCTAGCACTTAGAGGAGTACTTGGCACATGCTTGGTGCTCAGTACTTTTTATGAATGAATACTGAGCATGATCTGGAGGCTTCTGTCTGCTACATGTGAGCCCTGTAGTTGCAGGGTGTCACTGTGACTGGGAGGTGGAAACTTGTTGGGCAGTGGTATGAGCAGCCGGGTTGGTGGTGGGGACCCTTGAGAAGTTTGGGGTATCATCTATTCAACAACTGGCATAGAAGTACTTGTGTAATTTGGCCAAAAATCAGCTCTGGGGGCTTCAACAATTCCTGAGTTTTCCTACTTCTGCACCTTTGCTTAGGCTGGGCCTTTTATATGACTCTTCTGCATAGCTTCCTAATACAATTTCACTTATGTTTGATATGTAGTTTACAATCCGTTTACCTTCTTATATCACCTAAATCAGAATACACTTAAAGTTTTCTCCCAGTTTTATTAGGGCATATTTGACAAAGATTGTTTATATTTAGGGTGTACAACATGATGTTTTGATGAATGTGTACATTGTGAAATGATTAAATGAAGCTAATTAACATATTCATCACCTCACATACTTAATATATTTTTGTGGTGAGAACGTTTGAGATCTAATCTCTTAGCAACTTTCACCTGTGCAATATGTTATTATTAACTGTAGTCACCATGCTGTACAATAGATCTCCAGGACTTATTTATCCTGTCTAACCAAAACTTTGTACCCTTTGAACCTACCAGAACATGCCATATTTATCAAGGGAGACAATATTCATTCAGCTGTTAATTCGATAATTAATTAGTGTATTCACTGAACAAATATTTTCCAAGTGTTTGGAATATGCCGAGCACTAGAGAATATGCATTCTACTTCTGAAGGTTCTTTTCTTAACTGTTCAAAGAAAAAAAAATCAAAGCAAAATGGAAAACTTTAACTCATCCTGTCTTGTTATCTTCCATGAGCAGGACTAGTTCTACTTTATGATATACACTCCCTGGAACGGGGGAACTTTTGGGGAGAAAAAAATACAAATAACCAGAACCAGTTTTCCACGTCATTTGGACATTATAAAACACTTTTGCGGAGGCAAATTTAAATCATTTAGCTTCCAAAGTAGAGACTGTGAGAAACTGAATAATAATTATTTCATATTTTCTTAGTATTTTATTTGTTATTCATTTGTGTACATCCCAGTTCACAATGGTTTAAAAGAACTTGAGGAAACATTTTGAAATATAGATGATATAGAAGTGAAAGACAAAAATAGAACAAGAAAACAAATTGAATAGGAGGTTAAAATTTGAAAAAAAAAATACAGGACACACAGATGAACAAAATTGTTATAACTGAATACCAACTTTGGGATTAAGTTGCCTAGTAGCTACAGTGAAAAAGTTTTTTTCACCATTTTATACCTATAGGAAACTAATGATATCTGACTAAAGGTCAGTGCAAATAAGTTCCCCATAGAATAATTCATCCTTTCTTTTTCTTTTTTCTCAGGAGAAAATAAATACTTTCTTTTTGGGAGAAGTTTCCCTGGCTATTAAATATATTAAGAAAGTTGAATGCTTTGAAAATAAAACTGCAACAATTACTGTTAACTATTAAGCTATTTATATTAGACTATTTAACTTAAGTCTTTGGTTGATTCCTATTAGCCTATAAGCATTTAGGGAACACATTTTTATTGAGTTTTTGTTATAATATGAATAGATATTTTAGCAATCCGATATGCAGTTCCTCCTTATTTGATGTTATACAGTCACATTTATACAGTTTTCATGGTTGTGATGGCTAATTTTAGGTGTTGACTTTACTGAATTATGGGATAATTAGAGGGCTGGTAAAGCATTCTTTCTGGGCATGTCTATAAGTTTCCAGAGGAATTTGATGTGTGAGTTGGTGAACTGAGTGGGGAAGAGCCATCCTCATGTGGACAAGCACCATCCAATTAGCTGGGGGCCCAGATAGAAAAAAGAGTCAGAGAACCTCTCCCTTCTCCTCCTGTCCTTGGGCATTAGAACTAGTTTCTCTGACCTTCAGCTGCTGAGACCTGCAGCAGTGGTCCCCTTGGTTCCCAGGCTCTTCAGCCTCAGGCATATGAGTTACACCATCAGCTTCTTGGTTTGGAGGCCTTTGGACTTGTACTGAGCCCTGCTACCAGCCTCTCTGGGTCTCCAGCTTGCAGGTGATCTATCCTCAGCCTCCATAATCTCATGAGTTAATTCTGCTAATAAATCCCCTCTCATATATTTACGTATCTCTATATCCTATTAGTTCTGTTTCCGTGGAGAACCCTGACCAATACAGATTTTAAAATCAAGAGTGAGGACTCTTGGCAGCATCCACATGGTGCTAATTCTGCAGGCCCACTGAGTGCATGAGCTATGGAGGCATGCCTGCCTCCCTCTAGATTTCAAAGGATGCTGCAGAGACCTGCCACAGGGGCAGAGTCACTGCAGAGAGTTCCACTAGAGGGTAATGCCTAGCGGAGCCATTGGGGTAGGTTCCACCTCTAAGATCCCAGAATTGTAGAGCAACCAGTGTGCAACACCAGCCTGGGAGGGCTACAGGCTTGAGACTCCAACTCAGGAGAAGTGCTGCATGAGCTGAGCCCACCAAAGCCTGGGGTAGGGGCTGGCCAAGGCCTTGGGGAACCAACCCTCTACCTCAGTGTTCTTAGAAATAAGGACATGGAATCAAAGGAGATTATTCTCAAGCCTTAGAATTTAGTGTTGTTTTTCCTGTTGGGTTTTGTACTTACTTGGAACCTGTTTCCCCTTTCTTCTTTGCTGTTGCTCTCTTTTGGAATGGGAATCCTGTGCCTGTCGCGCCATTTTGGGATGTATCATTGTTGAAATGAACTTAAGTCACCTGAGGTAGTGTTTGTCAGTTTTCTCTATTGTAAAGTTATTCTCTTTTTCTCCATTTCCATTTCCTTTTCCCATATAGACTTCTCTTTGAAAGGAAGTCAATATGTGAAGTCCACACCGAAGGAGGGGGGTGTTATGATGCACCTCCCTGACAGCAAAGTATTTACACAAACTATTTGGAATACTTTTATAAGGGATGTTGTCTCTTCTCTCCCATTTATTTATGTATTCAATCAGTTGTTTATCGATATCAATTTGAACTCATGGATATTTACTTTACACTTTGGGTTATAATCCAATACTGCTCTACTTGTTTTGTTGCTCAAATTTTTTTCACCTTTGGCCACTGGGAGCACTTTCAGTTGACTCCTGTGTCCCTTTGATATACCCCCATCATTGTGTGTGTGTGTGTGTATGCTTCACACTTTCTTACTTTTTGACACAATGATGTACTCCAGGCTCATGTTGTATATTTCCTGCCCCAGTTCTAGAATCAACCATTTCTTTAAGGAAAACTGTTCCTTTTGTTAGAATAGTGTTAAAAACCCAAATCACAATGCTAGATGTGTTTTTTTGCTACTGGGTATCATTGCTTCTAAGCCCTCTCAGCAGACAGAACAAGAATATATGTGTGTATACCAACTCACATGTATATACACATATGTATAAATGCTTATGTAACCATCTGATCTCTGTAAAGCTACCATGAGTACTGATATCTTCAACTGTAATCCACTGTCACATAAACCATTCTAGCCTATTATTATTATTATTATTTACTTATTTATTTTTTTCTGAGACGGAGTCTCGCTCTGTTGCCCAGGCTGGAGTGCAGTGGCTGAATCTCTGCTCACTGCAAGCTCCGCCTCCCGGGTTCACGCCATTCTCCTGCCTCAGCCTCCCGAGTAGCTGGGACTACAGGCGCCCGCCACCTCGCCCGGCTAGTTTTTTGTATTTTTTAGTAGAGACAGGGTTTCACCGTGTTAGCCAGGACGGTCTTGATCTCCTGACCTCGTGATCCGCCCGTCTCGGCCTCCCAAAGTGCTGGGATTACAGGCTTGAGCCACCGCGCCTGGCCTTTTTATTATTTTTTGTTTGTTTTTAAAATTTATTTTTAGTTCATTCTTTGTTTATTGCATTTACTAGTTTCTGTTCTTCCACTTGGAAAAGTATTCTTTCTTATTTCCAAACTCCCAACCCAACAGTGAGAAAACTGTGTCACCCCCCACCTTATATCCACTTACTGAATTGTTCAGTGTCATTATGCATATATAGCCGTATTAGAATTGTTAACCAATACTCCTCTGTGAAACAAATGTATTAATTAGAGTGCTATACTTCAGCATAGTTTCTTTTCCCATTAGTCTTACAGACTGCACTCATTTTCAAAGTTTCTTTGATCAATAACTCACCCCCATCTTTTCCTTCAGTGAGGCTGTTTCATCCATTTGCAATACAGTTAGATTGTCATGTTCTGTATTTCATCCTGTAATCCCCCAACATCCTAAACAATTTTAAGCAATTTACATACATTCATGTTCACTCTTTTTGTTGTAAAGTTCTATGAGTTTCCACAAATGCATGGTGTCATGTGTCCATCATTAAAGTATGAAACAGAATAGTCTTATGCTATAAAAATTCCACTCTACCTCACCTATTTAATCCTTCCTACCTCATGCTCTTCCCCAGTTCCTCCCCTTTATAGTCTGGCAATCACTTTTTAAAGATATTTTCTATAGATATTTAAGATGACTTAAGCTGCTATAAATATTTACGTACATCGTAAATATCTAGGAGTGTGATCGTCAGATATTATAGTAAGATTACATTTAGCTTTGTAGGAAACTGACACACTGTCTTCCAAAACGGATGCACTGTTTTTTTATTACCACCAGCAATGAATGAGAGTTCATGTTGCTCTGCATCCTTGACAGTAATCTGTGTTGTCATTTCTTTTTGGATTTTAGCCATTCTAATAGGTGTGCAGGGGTATGCATGGTTTCTGACTAGGATTCCATGTAATTCCTATTCTTGTTTTTCTATAGGTAAGGTATTTGTCCTCTCTTACAGGTTCTTTCAAGATTTTCTCTTTGTTTTTGGTTTTCTGAAGTTTGAATATGATATATCTAGTTTTTATATCTGAAGTTTTATTTGTTTATTGCTTTAGTATTTATCCTGGTTGGTGTTTTTTGAGCTTCCTAGATCTGTGGTTTGGTGTCTATCATTAATTTTGGAAAGTTCTCAGACATTATTACTTTACACATTTCATTTGCTTTCTTCTTTCTTCTTCTGGTATTCCAGTCCATTTGTTACACCTTTTGAGATTTTCCAATTTTTGGATATTCTGTTATGGATTCTTCATCCTTTTTTATTTTGTTCTGTTTTACCTTTGCCTTTTGGTTTGGGAAGTTTCTGTTATCATGTCTTCAAGCTTATTGATGCTCTCCTTGACTGTGGTTAGTCTCGTGATAAGCCCATCAAAAACATTCTCCATTTCTGTTGTAATTTTTAAAGATTCTAGCATTTTCTTTTGATTCCTTTCTAAAATGTTTATCTTTTACTTACAATGTCCATTTTACTTAAAAAATGTTATTTTAATCAAATTTTTAAAATGTACAATACAGTATTGTTAACTGCTAATTTTAATGTACAATACAGTATTGTTAACAGCAGACATGGTGTGACCCACCTATTCTTGAATGTTGTTTAGTTTTGCATTGGAGCCCTTAACATTAAATCATAGTTATTTTAAATTCTCTCTCTGGTAATTCCAAAATCTATGTTATATCTGAGTCTGGTTCTGATGCTTGCTTTGTCTATTCATACTGTGTTTTTTCTTTTTGTATTATTTTGTTGAAGATAGATATAATATATTGAGTAGTAGGAACTGAGGTAAATACTACACTTTAACTTTGAGGTTATGTAACTCTGGCCAGAACTTGTGCCAAGTTTGATGTCTGCTACAGTTGTAGGTGCCAGAAGCTTTAAATTCCTTTATTATCCTTATTTTGTTGTTTTGTTGACTTTGGGCTTCCCTAAGTACTTCTTCTGAGGGAAAATCTGAGTCTTGCAGTTGTTTCAGTTTTAATCTACTTTTATTATACTGGAGCCCTATTGCAGTGGTAGTAAGGTATGAGGGAGGGAACATATTCTATAATCTGATGATTACATTTCAGTTTTTGGTGGGCCTGAGTTCCTGGGCCGTGACCGCATTTCTTAGCCTTTTTGTTTCCCTTAGGTGAGACAGTAATGCCAGAGGGGGCTGGAGTAGGAGAAATGCCTTGCTGCAAATGCGCAAATATATTTGTAAATAAGTAGTTTATTGTTTGAAACATATTAAATTCTTACTAAAGATGAATAAATTCCATAACCAATACTGAACTATCTGAAGCTACTCACCTGTTGTTGACCCCTGTTTTTCAGCCTTCTCCCTGTTCTTAATAAAGGACAGAAGGGAGAGGGCAAATTTTGGCACTACTCAGTGTTTGTTTGGTTTGGTGTTGACTCCTCTTCCTTGGTTGAGAAGCTCTGGTATAATAAAAAGATCAAGAGAATGCTTTGTGTAGGTCCTGATATTATCCTAGATTAAATCTGAAGGTAGGATATGTCAGCTGATATGCCCCAAACCACATGGTTAATCTATGGTGCAGTAAACTCCAATCCAAGTTTTACAATTCCAGATAGGATGATCAGCCATGCTGGCTTGCAGGGGACTGAGGGTTTTCCCGGGACATAGTTAATCAAACCAGAAAGGGCCCAGGCAAACCAGGAAGTGCCAGTCACCCTCATGGGGAATTAAAAACCCTTACTTAAAACCAATTTAAAAAGAAAATGTAAGATGATTAATTTTCTCCTTTGTACTTATTATCTGTGTGCTGATAGTAAAACTTGCTTTGAGCTCGCCTATAGATGTAATATGGTAGATTACAGGAGGAACAGTTTGCTGGCAAACAGTTTATACATTACTTCATTACTCATATCAGAGTCATCTGAGATTTCTATCTGTCTGACTAAACTAAACAATAAAACAGACAGAGGCTTCTCTTTTCGTGGGAACTGCATAAATGCTAAGCCTATCTGCCTACTGGCAACCTACGCTTGGGTGGGAGTTTGATGGCAGCTCTGAGTAAATCTTTCTCTACTTGAGATTTTAGCACCAGAATCAGGAGTGGGAGGAAACAGGATGGGGCTGAAGGGAAAGATCTTTGCATAGCCAGACTTGGGAACGGCTCATCCTGTCTCTACTGTAACCTCCACTGCAACTGGATTGTGTTTTCCTGAATGTAGTAACGGATTGAGGTCACTAACATGTTATAGCACCCACAGTCCAGTTAATCATCAAAAAGCTTATATTCCCAGGACCCTCAAGAGGGGTCTGGGAGTGGTATTAAGGATAGAGTTTCTGGCTGTGCTAAGCTGGTTATGTGAGCCAGGTGCTCTGATCTGGGACACCATCACCACTACAACTGTGGATCTGTGTGCCCCAATTCTTACAACCGGGATTAAAACCTCAATCCCACTACCCCAGTTACAGTTATTGTAATCACCTTGTCTCTTATTTTCCTCCAACCTGGGACTGAGGAATAGTGTTTTTCTAGGCAGTTCCCTCTTCAAAGGACAAAAATCTTGCCAGTGACCCCCACTAAATTGCTTAGGACCCTGTGTACAAAGACTGATATTACCTATCACTTGTAGACTGCAGCTTGAAATTCACCATCTCTTTGCACCCTCGTGGTCACAGACAATCTGCTTTAAATCTAGTTGGAGATGAGTCTATCTCTTAGGCACTATTTTGTATCCAGCCTGCTGAAATTGCAATGTTTGTTTGAAACTTCTCTCCCACTCTCCTGGTCAGAAGGTCCAGTTTGTGTCAGGCTAAACCCGGACAGATGCCATATGGGTGAGTGCACTGTCTGGGAAACTAGAGCATGGAAGAATGAAGTGGGTTCCTGGAATTTTGTCAAAGGTTGGTTACTTGGGCATCAATCCAAGTGCTTTAATGGAGAATCAGACCCAACAGATGGAAGCAAAATGGGAGCCAGGGAGTCAGGAAGTGGTTGGAACTGCCAAATGAGAGACAACTAAGAGGAATTGTGGAAGGGTTGGTGAGCAGACGGGCACTGCAGCTTTTATCCTGGGATGGCTCAGACTCATGAAGCATGTGGAATTTAGTTAAAGGGGATGTAAGGAAATGACCACTGACCCGACCTAATAGGCATGTGTATTGTCATATCCTGCACTTTTGTGGCAAATAGTCTTACTGTGAGGGAACAGCAACGTCTCCCCAGTAATTATGAATCCATGATTCAAATTTTTGCTTTGTAACCTCCTAATACTGTGATATTTGTTTCATCTAAATAGAGTTCTGTTACTGGCCTTTATCTATGCTGATTTCAAATCTTTAGGGAATACCTATTTAGATGAATTTTTCCTCTAAGGCTAGATTTTTGGTAATTACTTAATGATCATGCAACTAACAATGAGAAATATTCTAAAATAATAATTACCATGTTAGAAAAAAAGAAATTGAGACTGCCTTAGGCAAGAACCCCTAATATTTCATGTTTTACTTTTGATGTTATGAATAACCATGGAAATTTTGCTTGAATGTTTCCCATGCTTGGAAAAGGAGTTTTTAACTTGTTAGGAGGTAAAGTAGCACCTCTGCCTCATAGTCATTAGAGTTTGGGGGAGGTATTTGTTGATAAGAAAATTTTTTACTGAAAGATCATATATCTTGTGGCAACCTCTGTTCAGCTGGAAATACTACAAGGATGTGTCCCTGGGGTGTGTGTTTGCTGGGGGAGAAAGTTTGGCTGAAGGCTTTTCCCCAGTGAGCCATCATTTCAGGGACTAATCTCTATCACTTCAGAGAGAATATTCTGCTTATGCGGTCCCTGTTTTTTTTGAAAGAATGCTGCTGGGAGTCTCTGCTGCACCAGAGGAAGGAAGCTCTGATATGACACCTTCATTTATTGTTTAGAACTTTGCTAAAAAGTACCAGAGCACAGCTGGGCATGGTGGCTCACGCCTGTAATCCCAGCACTTTGGGAGGCCGAGGCAGGCAGATCACAAGGTCAGGAGTTTGTGACCAGCCTGGCCAACATGGTGAAACCTGGTCTCTGCTAAAGATACAAAAAATTAGCTGAGTGTGATGGTGCGTGCCTGTAATCCCAGCTACTTGGGAGGCTGAGGCAGGAGAATTGCTTGAACCCGGGGGGCAGAGGTTGCAGTGAGCCGAGATTGCACCACTGCACTCCAGCCTGGGCAACAGGGCGAGACTCTGTCACAAACAAACAACAACAACAATAACAAAAAGTACCAAAGCACAGCTTTTCAAAGTTCTCTCGTTCAGGAACACATTTCATTGAAATTAAAAAATGTTCTGAGATGCAGTTATGGTGTGTTCGCCCTTGTAGGTTCAACATAAATCTAAGTCTTTTATGTGAAGAGATTCAGGTCCTTGTAACTGACTTGGGGAATATGACAAATGGGATGGTGTGTGTGAATCCTGTTTTGATGACTTAGGGGTGATGATCATATCTGGACACTTCTGAGAACTGTTGTTATGGTTCAATACCTTGCCTCCCTTCCTGTCATTTTTATCTATTTTTATAAACAAATAAAATAATTATTAAGAAAAAGGAACTTAATGAAACCTTTCATTTTAAAATACATTATCCCATAACTAAGAGTTAATAGAATGAATCTAATCAGTCAGTTTGAAAGAGAGCTAATATCCCCTCTAAATATTATGCTATTGAACACTTACATAGTGTTTACTTTGAGCTTGGTGCTGGTTTGAGCACTTTACATATGTTTACTCATCTAATTTTTATAGCATTCATATGAAATCGTTGCTCTTATTATTCTAATTTCATAGATGTGGGAACCGAGGCTTGGAGGAGTTAAGCAAGGTTGGTGGTTGCACCCACAGAGCTGACACCAACCTGTAGGTCTTACTCTGTAACTCTTTCAGACAGTGTTAGAGGAACAAAATCGTCATTTGATCACGATGAGCTCAGGCCTTGATACAGTTCTCTGGTTTGTGTAAATCAACTCTGCATTTTCTCTGCACATTTAAAGTCACACGATCAACCTTGGACAGGTTGTCTTAAAATCCACACCAGTGGGAATCATTAAAACAAATGACATTTAGGAGGATTACATTTACTGACTAAATATGCTTGGGGCTTTAATAACGCCAGTTTTGTTTAGTTCTCATCAACTTCTTGATCATGTGGATGTGCTTTTGTCAACCATTTTTGCACTTATTTTCCTCAGTGACTCTGATGACCTCTTCTCTTCATTAATTGGCTTCTCATATTCGCATGACCTTACCAGAGTGCTGATGCTTGCAGCTGCAAGAACAGAATGTGCTTCTAAATTATAATTATCCCAACACTGGACTCTGAATCTTCTCTTTTTCCTGTCAACAGTTTGTCCCCTCTACAAAGGCCCTGCTGTTTGTTCCTCACTGGCACATGCCCTCTGCCACCTGAAATCCATTGCTGGCCTTCTCACACTCTCCTTTCTTCTTTCAACTTCAACGGCTTTCTAATTTGTCCTTTCTGCTTGTCATTTGTTATTACTTATCACATCTGTCCTGGTCAGCTTCACCCCCATCTTTGTTTGGGTCTCCTTCCTTATTTCTGGGTATCTCTTTCTTTCTATCAGACTCTGACCTTCTTCATGCGTCACCCTGAAGAACAAATCTTCTACTTTTTCTTTTGTTAAAGTAATTCTTAACCTTTTTTAAAAATCCCAGTCACTAAAATAAGCTCATGAGTATTAATGTTTACATTAGGCATCCCCTTCTCTGTCGCTTCTCTTCAAAATACCCAGCCTACTTAGAATGGAGGCATTTCCAATATAATAAAAATAATAGCTAACCTTATCTGTGCCAGATGTAGTAGTCCACAATAGTCTTTACAACTCTGTGGGGTAAGTATCATTATTATCTTCACTTTACAGATGAGAAAGCTGAGGACCACAGAGGGAAAGTAACTTGCTCAAGTCACACAAGATAGTTAAGTGGTAGAGATAGGTTCTGAATGTGGGTAAGGTGATTCCAAATCCATGATTTTAACCCCTGCACTTTACTGCTCTTTAAAGATAGTAATCTGGCTACATAGCCTCTGTCATTTCATTGCAATAAATATTTGAGTCTCTGCATCACTTAAGTAGATTGATCGGCATTGCCAAGTATGGAATTTTCTTCTTCTAAAAAATGAAGAGGCCTCTCAGCCAGTTTAGTTTTTGTGCAATATAATAACTTGTCCTTTATTTTGAAGGGAATGTCCCAACATGCCTGAGACCAGTGAACTCCAAAGAACTTCATGGGTATAGCAGGCTCTAATATCTTTACAATGTTTATTTCCCTCACTCTGGGGAGTATGTTTCTTATTAAGACATCTAGAGTACTTGCCACTTTTTACTCATTGGGTCCAATTTACATGATGTCATCAATAGAGTACATTCATGTGATTTTCTGCAGAGTGCACAGATTGTTCATGCCCCTTCATATTGTGATAGAGGATCTAGTTCTGCAGCAATACCATTAATATTTACTTATTTACTTGTCTACATCAAGTGAATGCAAAGTACTTCTGATCTCCTTTCCTAATGGATATTGACTAGAACACATTTACCAAATCAATAGGCACACGTGACCTCCCTGGGACTTCATTCACGTGCTTAGTTAAAACATCAGATCTGGTACAGAATCTGTAACTGGGGCTAGTGCTAGTTATGATTGTGTTAGTCCACTGTCATCTATCAGGATCTACGTGGTTTTTCCACAGGCCAAACTAATGAATTAAATGGGTGTAAACAGGGACCACCATTTCTGAGTCCTTTTAGCCTTTGACTATGGCAGTAGCCCGTTCTACTCAGATTTTTTTTGTATTCACTATCTTAGCTAAATGGCTTCTGATGTCAAACACTCAGAGAATCTCTCTGTATTTTAATGGAAAATTGCTTAAGTATTAAATTAATATTTAAAGACTGAGCAAAATATGTGAAATTAATCCATTCTTAAAACAAATTGTTTTTGTATACCTATTAAAGCCTGGTGAAGAATTTTAAGAATTAGCCATATTTAGAGGTGAGAGATCAATGAAAAATATAAGAAGATATAAACAGAGCTTAGGCAAATGAAAATATGGTGAAGAGCTTTAAAAGTCAACAGGAGGTCTGCAGGCAGCATCCAGGAGTTGCTGGAGGGCCTCGATAAGGAAATATATAACTATTACTACTATTACTATGGTGATGTTTAACATTAATGAGCACTTATTATCCGCTAGGCACTTTATTTACATTTTCTCAATTAATCTTTACTTAATCCAATGAATTGAATTCCATTACAGATCTCATTTTACAACCAAGAATACTGAAGTTAAGAAATGTTAAATAACTTACTCTAATTTAACTCTGGTTACTGGTGCCAATGGAGTTCAAATGCTCTAAATTGATGGCTATTACCCCATGCTCACCACATCTCTATTGGTAGTGATGTGTTCTGCTGGAGACTGTGATAATCTAAGTCTGTGGTGACTGGAGTGGGAGGATAGGTTATTAAACGGGGGAGGAAGAAAGATGCAGGAATACATGTTAATACAGCCCCTTGAATGCCTGAGGTATTAAGCAATCAGCCTCCACCCGAAGATTATAAATGAGGAGTGAATAATTTCAGCATTGAACCTGCTGAAGAAGATAAGAGCGTAAGAGGAATTTGGTTACTAGAATTCCCATGTCCTACAAAGGGTTGTCAACAGAGCAATACACGTTGTACACGTTGTAGATATGGTGCAAAGAAATAGAAGACATTTATGAGGATAACCTCTTGAGAAGGCAGAGAAGGCTTATTACGGTCTCTTTCTTCTGTTAGGTATATTGTAATCCCTCTGTTCCTTGCCCACGCTACAAAATAATCATCTAACAGGGTTTCAACTTAATGCTTACTTGTTCAACAACAGTGTACCATTTTTCTTTTGAAATAGGGATGGTTGAGGTGGTGTTTAAATGCAAACACACTGGTTAAAAATGTGGTTTTCACATACTATCAACATATGCTACTGTTTGCTTTTTTAAAAGTAATTTTAAGAAGGCTACGTTAAATAACAATAATGGAAATTAAATACATTACCCACAAACACCATAAAATGCATTGCTTAATATTTTACTCCCTTCCAGTTCTTGTTAATATGTACATTATTTCTACATAATTATAATTAAAGCAGAAATATAATTTTGCTTTCTTTTTTCCATCAACCTATGAGCAATTTCCCATATAGCTATTTAGTTTTTTAAATTAACATTTTAATGGCTGTATTAACTCCATAGAGTTACTGTAGCAAAATGCATTTAACCATTTTCATATCATTGAACATTTAGTTTTTTCTAAATTTTTTTTAATTTTTAATTTTGGTGGGTATGTAGTAGGTGTATGTATTTATAGGATACACGCGATATTTTGATACAGGTGTGCAATGCATAATAATCACATTAGGGTAAATGGGGTGTCCATTACCTTGAGCATTTAGCCTTTGTGTTAGAAACAATCCAATTATACTCTTTTAGTTATTTTAAAATGTATAGTTAAATAAATTGTTATTGACTATAGTCACCCTGTTGTGCTACCAAATACTAGTTCTTATTCATTCTAACTATTCTTTTGTACCCATTAACCACCGCACTTCCTCCCCACCCACTAATACCCTTCCTGGCCTCTGGGAACCATCCTTCCACTCTTTATCTCCATGAGTTCAATTGTTTTAATTTTTAGCTCCCAGAAATATGTGAGAACATGTGAGGTTTGTCTTTCTGTGCCTGGTTTATTTAACTTAACATAATGATCTCCAGTTCCATCTATGTTGTAACAAATGACTGACTCTCATTCTTTTTATGGCTGAATAGCACTCCGTTGTGTATAGGTACCATATTTTCTTTATCCATTCTTCTGTTGGTGGACACTTAGGGTGCTTCCAAATCTTGGCAATTGTGAACAGTGCTGCAATGAACATGGGAGTGCAGTTATCTCTTCATTATACTGATTTCTTTTCTTTGGGGTATATATCTAGCAGTGGGAGTGCTGGATCATATGGTAGCTTTATTTTTAGTTTTTTGAGGAACCTCCCAACTGTTCTCCATAGTGGTTGTACTAATTTACATTCCCATCAATAGTGTACAAAGGTTCCCTTTTTTCCACATTCTCATCAGCATTTGCTATTGCCAGTCTTTTGGATATAAGCCATTTTAACTGAGGTGAGATGATATCTCATTTTAGTTTTGATTTTCATTTCTCTGATGATCGATGATGTTGCACATCTTTTCCTATGCCTGTTTGTCATTTGTATGTCTTCTTTTGAGATATGTCTATTCAGATTTTTTGCCTGTTTTTTAAGTTGGCTTATTAGATTTTTTCCCTACAGAGTTGTTTGAGCTCCTTATGTATTCTGGTTATTAATCCCTTGTCATATGGGTAGTTTGCAAATATTTTCTCCCATTCTTTACTTTGTTGATTGTATCCTTTGCTGTGAAGATTTTTTCTTTTTTTCTTTTTTTAAACGGAGTCTTGCTCTGTTGCCCAGTCTGGAGTGCAGTGGTGCAATCTCGGCTCAGTGCAAGCTCCACCTCCTGGGTTCACGCCATTCTCCTGCCTCAGTCTCCCGAGTAGCTGGGACCACAGGCGCCCGCCACCACGCCCGGCTACTTTTTTTTTTTGTATTTTAGTAGAGACGGGGTTTCACTGTGTTAGCCAGGATGGTCTGGATCTCCTGACCTCGTGATCCGCCCTCCTCAGCCTCCCAAAGTGCTGGGATTACATAGGTGTGAGCCACTGCGCCTGGCCCTGCTGTGAAGATGTTTTTTAACTTGATGTGATCCAGTTTGTCTATTTTTGCTTTGGTTGCTTGTGCTTCTGGTGTATTACTCAAGAAATCTTTGCCAACTCCAATGACCTAAAGAGTTTCCTCAATGTTTTCTTGTAGTAGTTTCATAGTTTGAAGTCTTAGATTTAAGTCTTTAATCCATTTTAATTTGATTTTTATATATGGTGAGAGATAGAGGTCTAGTTTTATTCTATTGTGTATAGTTATACACAGCACCATTGATTGAAGAGACTATTTCCTCAAATGCATGTTCTTGGCATTTTTGTCAAAAACGAGTTCACTGTAGATGTACGGATTTGTTTTTGTGTTCTCTATTCTGTTACATTGGTCTATGGGGCTGTTTTTATGCCAGTACCATGTTGTTTTAGTTACTATAACGCTATGGTATAATTTGAAGCCAAGTAACGTGATTCCTCCAGTTTTATTATTTTTGCTCAGCATAGAAATGGCTATCTGGGTCTTTCATGGTTTCATGTAAATTTTAGAATTGCTTTTTCTATTTGTGTGGAGAATGTCATTGGTGTTTTGACAGGGATTGCATTAAATCTGTAGATTACTTTAGGTATTATGGACATTTTAATAATATTGATCCTTCCAATCCATGAACATGGAACATTTTTCCATTTTTTTTGTGTGTCCTCTTCAATTTCTTTTATCAATGCTTTTGTACTTTTCATTGTGGATATCTTTCATCTCTGGCTAAGTTAATTCCCAGGCATTTTTAAAATTTGTAGCTATAGTAAATGGGACTACTTTCTTGATTTATTTTTTACACTGTCCACTGAAGGCATATAGAAATTCTACTGATTTTTGTATGTTGATTTTGTATACTGCAACTTTACTGAATTTATTAGTTCCAACAGTTTTTTGGTGAAGTCTTCAGGTTTTCACAAATATAAGATCATTGTGTCTAGTTTTTTACTGGCATAAATAATGAACTAAAAGCAAATGGAATTTGAAGTCTGAATGCTCTGAGTTTGAGTCCTGACTTTGCTATTTACAAGGCATGGAATGCTGAGTCAGGTACTTAGGTTCAGTAGCCAACAGTATAATGTACTCACACATATCTGTTATGTTAGAAACCATGCTTGGTTCTGGGTACATAGTGGAGCACAAGAAAGATGTGGTTCTCTCTCTGCACAAATACATAGGTAATAGGTTAGTACAGTCTATAGTGATGATAACAATAAATCTATCTCACATGATTATTGTGAGAAGTAAAAGAAATACCAATTAAACTGCTTAGCATAGTGCCTGACATAGTGTTTATATTACTTTTATTACTATAAGCATTATTATCACTATAGTGCTTTTATTACATGTTATATATGCTTAGTACTTTCTTCAAAACTACTGGTTTTCAAATATTATGGACCTACCGGTTGCTTTTATTATGCATAATTTAGCGTTTCTTGAAGATGCCTTAAGGTAGATTGGTTTAAAAGCCCAGTATGGTGCACTTTAAATGACAGCTGTAAAGGAGACCACTGTTTTCATTTAATGAGCCCCATCTATGCACTGTCAGGCACTGTGCCAGGCACTAGGGGTCCAAGAGTAGAGGCTGACCTCCATCCTCACCCAGCCACAAGCTAGGTGTTTCTTCAAGAAAACAAACAGAATTACAATGGTCTCTGTTGTGTTTTACATAAAACCACATGATCAATTTTCAGTGTTTCAGGATATGGAAACCCTGACCTTGTACAGAAAAAACTTAAAATCTGTTGTACTAGGACATCACATTTTTAATAAAGCAATATACTCATTTTCTGAAGTTTACTTAAGTCTGTGTGACTTAATTATTATGATCATCTTGGTGATGGTGACTTTCTTGGGTCACTCAGTATATTTATCATGTTGGTTTTAACTCCCAAATTATGAGTCAACATTGCCACTATTTAAAACCCCTGGAAAATTTAGCATTTTAATGTAGCCAAGGTGATATTTCAATAGAACAATTTTATTACAGTATAAATTTTATTCATTGGCTTTATTTCCTAATATGAGACTATATTAGTCACCAAGAACCTGTGTAATTATTTTTTGCTTATGAATTTAATAACTCTTAAAAATTAAATCTGAACACACATATCTGTGTAGTTTAGTGGAGATGCTTAAGCAGTGGGCTTGTACCATAAGTCATAGTCTGCATGGGAAAGTGGTCAAATGTAGTGTGATCCATGTGCCATTTGAGGAAAACAGTTTATCTGTACGATTTCTCTTTTACCTCTCAGCCCATAGTTGTTTTGTGCATATTTAAAGTGTTACAATGTAATGTTTTGATATAATATGAACCCAGGAAACCATCATCATAGTCAAGATAATGAACATTTCCATCACTCTCAAATGTTTCCTTGTATGCTTTTATAATCTTTCCTCCCCAATCTCCTTGCCTTTACCTTCATCTTCAGGCAACCACTGATGTGCTTTTTTCTTCATTCTAGATAAGTGTTTTGCTTTTAGAATTTTATATAAATTGAATCATATAATATGTACTCTCATTGCTTGGCATCTTTCACTCTGCAGTTATTTTGAGATGCATCCATATTGCATGTGTATCAACCGTCTATTCTTTAGATTCTTTTGATCCTTGAGATTTAGTCCATTATTTAATACACTGAAATTTGTTTACCCATTACCTATTGAGGGAGGTTTGACTTGTTTCCAGTTTCTGGTTATTGTACATGAAGTTGCTGTGAACATCAAGCATAAGCCTGTGTACTTTCATTTCTCTTGGGTGAACACCTCGGAGAGGAAGGACTAGGTCATGTGGCAGGTGAGCTTTTAAAATATTTAAAGATTTGAGCTTTTAAAATACTGAGGAACTGTTTCCTAAAGTGAGTTCCCACCAGCAGTATATTTTCATATTGAGGTTCAAATATATGGCCCTTGCTTTAGAAAATACTGGATACCTGAAATGAGAAATTTAGACTCTGTTAGGAAGTCTCTATCTGTTAAGTACACATTAACCTTACCAGACTAAAGCTTGCTGAAAAAAAAAGTGAGGATGTTCCTGTACCCCAACACAATATGAAAAGATTTTCTTGATATCTTAATTTTTAGGCTTATGTGAATTGATCTGTAGGAGGACATTTATGGAATATCTAACTATGCTTTCTCTTTTAACTTATTGAGAGATGAAAAAAGTGGATTTCCTCACATTTCTTTTCTTTGATGCTTCCTCAGGCATTCCTAAGGGGTATTCAACAGAGGAGGAGCATCAAAGTTGGCAATTAGTGTTTTGATCAAGCCAGTATGCCACATTTCATTATTCAGCTTACATCAGATACTTTAAACTTTGAAAGGATTTTTTTTTTCTACTTGAAGACCAAAGGATTTTCTTTCATATGTAATAACCTTACTCAACCAATAAGGTATTTTGTTGATGACTTTTTGTAAAAACCAATGGATAAGACACTTGACAAAGGTCAACAACAGTTGAATGTCCAGGAAAGCTCTTGGAACACTTCGATTCTGTGCTTCTCATCAAGCTTTCTCCGGTCCCTAGAACAATGCTTGACATACGATAGGACTTGAGAAGCTAGTTACTGAATGAATATTATAAATTTATGAGAGTCCTTGTGTCATATTCTTGTCTTCTGTCTCTAAAACAAAGATATATCTTTTTTTTAAAAAAAACTGAGCACCTTTCAGTTCCATGTTTGCCAAAACATTTGTTTTAAAATAATGAGAATAGAGAGAACTTAATTTATTGAGATGGAGCTATATGACATTACTGTTTGCATTTGTTGCATGAACACTGGAACTCATTTTTGATATGGTCAGAAACAATGTATTCCCTTTTCCTCCATTAAGAAAAAATAACAGACGAGCAAAAAATGATCACCCAAGTTTCTTTTTGAATGTTCAGTGAGCACACTGGGAATGACCATAAGAAACACTTCAGAGAAAAACAATAGTGAGGATTGTCATTTCTGGTAATGCTGTGAGATAAAGATTGTAATGGAAATCTAAGCAAATCTAAAGGACAACAAATTTAATTTGCTCTGTTGTTTTTATAAGCCTTGAATGTAATAACAGTTTTAGTTAGATTTTTCCCACCCCTTCCTCTAAGCTTTAAATAGACTACAAAGACAGGAAAGCCTATTATTTGGTTATCTTAATGTGTCCAGTACTTTTGTTTATGCTAAGTATTACAGTAGATGCCAAGAAGAACATCTGCTCTTAAAAATTACCAACATTCCTAAGATTGTAGAGCTGTAAAGTACAGTAGAATTTTTGCTCAACAGTGAGCCACCCACACAGGTTTTTTCAAGCATATATCTTATAATAAAAGTTCTCAGAATATAATTGTTCATGAGAGCTTCTAAAGTAAAACAAATTGACATTATATATTTACATGTGGATTGCTGTGTTTTGAGATTCTACACCATAATTTCATAAATTAAACTCTTGTCCAAAATATTATCAGATTATGTAAGAACAATGTTTCAAACTCTTTCTCCAGCAAAAATTCCCATGCTAATTACATAAGCTTCAACAGTTCAGCCAAGTTTCTTTACTTTCTTATATCTCTTGAAAAGATGGTGTAACTCTACTTGTATAGGTGGCTATATATGTAAAATGATAAAAAGATGATTTTCCTCTTCTATCTCTGTATTTTATATTTTCTAAGATAGTGGTACATACAACTGAAAAGGAAGTAAAACTGAAAAGGAGTACGATTTCTGTATAAGTGCTTTTTTGAAGAGATAGCATTCGAAATAATTTTTAGAAAGAGAATTTTTTAGCTTGATAATTTAAATAGGCATGGGCAAAGACTTCATGACTAAAACACGAAGAGCAATGGTAACAAAAGCTAAAATTGACAAATCAGATCTAATTGAACTAAAGAGCTTCTGCATAATCAAAGAAACTATCGTCAGCGTGAACAGGCAACCTACAGAATGGGAGAACATTTTTGCAATCTATCCATCTGATAAAGGGCTAATATCCAGAATCTATAAAGAACTTAAATTTACAAGAAAAAAAACTCCATCAAAAAGTGGGAGAAGGATATGAACAGACACTTCTCAAAAGAAGACATTTATGTGGCCAAAAAAATATGAAAAATATGAAAAAAAAACTCATCATCATTGGTCATTAGAGAAATGCAAATCAAAACCACAATGAGATACCATCTCATGCCAGTTAGAATGGCAATCATTAAAAAGTGAGGAAACAACAGATGTTGGAGAGGATGTGGAGAAATAGGAATGCTTTTACACTGTTGGTGGGAGTGTAAATTCAACCATTGTAGAAGACAGTGTGGCAATTCCTCAAGGATCTAGAACCAAAAATACCAGTTGTCCCAGCAATCCCATTACCGGGTGTACACCCAAAGTATTATAAATCATTCTGTAAATACACATGCACACATATGTTTATAGCAGCACTGTTCACAATAGCAAAGACTTGGAACCAACCCAAATGCCCATCAATGATAGACTGGATAAAGAAAATATGGCACATATACGCCATGGAATACTATGCGGCCATAAAAAAGAATGAGTTCATGTCCTTTGCAAGGACATGGATAAAGCTGGAAACCATCATTCTCAGCAAACTAACACAGGAACAGAAAGCCAAACACTGCATGTTCTCACTCATAAGTGGGAGCTGAACAATGAGAACACATGGACACAGGGAGGGCAACATCACATACCAGGGCCTGTCAGGGGGTGGGGAGCTAGAGGAGAGATAGCATTAGTAGAAATACCTAATGCAGATGACGGGTTGATGGGTGCAGCAAACCACCATGGCATGTATATACCTCTGTAATAAACCTGCATGTTCTGCACATGTATCCCAGAACTTAAAGTATCATAAAAAAATCAAGCATTAATCACCTATAGTAAATAACATAAAAATAATGTAAGACAAATCTAAATATAAGATTTTTGTGGAAATTTATCTCAGCCTTACAGTAGGAAACACTTAGAAAGCATTTCTGAAATGAGTCTTCAAAAATGCTTTTTATTGCCTAATTCTTTACTCACTTTAGAGTCTATGTTTAGGGATTAACAAAGAGGTTGGGTGCAGTGGCTCATTCCTGTAATCCCAGCACTTTGGGAAGCCCAGTAAGGCGGATAGCTTCAGCTCAGAAGTTTGAGACCAGCCTGGGCAACTTGATAAAACCCCATTTCTACAAAAAATACAAAAATTAGCAGGGCATGATAGCATGCACCTGTAGTCCCAGCTAATTGGGAAGTCGAAGTGGAAGGATTGCTTGAGCCTGGGAGGTTGAGGCTACAGTGAGCCGTGATAGTGCCACTGAGGGTCTTGCTCTGTCACCCAGGCTGAAGTGCAGTGGCATAATTTCAGCCTGTGCGACAGAGCAAGACCCAGTTTCAAAAATACATAAATAAATAAATAAATAAGAAAAAAGAGGGGGGCGGAGCAAGATGGCCGAATAGGAACAGCTCCAGTCTCCAACTCCCAGCGCGAGCGACACAGAAGACCGGTGATTTCTGCATTTTCAACTGAGGTACTGGGGTCATCTCACTAGGGAGTGCCGGACAATCAGTGCTGGTCAGCTGCTGCAGCCTGACCAGCGAGAGCTGAAGCAGGGCGAGGCATCGCCTCACCTGGAAGCGCAAGGGGGAAGGGGATCCGTTTTCCTAGCCAGGGGAACTGAGACACACAACACCTGGAAAATCGGGTAACTCCCACCCCAATACCTCAG
>NW_016824694.1:49031-65674 GCF_001698545.2 Rhinopithecus bieti | reverse complement strand
AAAACAAAAAAAAAAATGAAAAGAACAACAAAAAATTTATAAAGGTCTATAAATCCCTAGGGGCACATGGTTCTATCTTTTGTTCTGTTTACTATGACTCGAAGATAATTCTGGGATTTCTAATCCAGCTATGTTTCTGTTTTTTCCTAACAATAAGGTTGAATACATAAAATGTTCTTGAAAATATATTTTGAGATTTCAAACACAATTAGAATATTTGACTAAATGAAATATCTCTCTTTCTCAAGTTTATTGATGCTGATATTTATATGTATTTGTTTTCTTGCTCTTTAAACTAACCACTCTAGCATTTCTTATAAATAGTTATGAATAACTATTTATTAGTCACTTTAGCATCAACTATTTATGAATAAGTAAGAGAGTATCTAGCATGAAAAGTCATAAAGTTATAATTTAAATGACAAAATGTGTGCTTTGGTTTGCCATCTTGAATTAAAATAGCTGTTCATAAAAGTTTTCAAATGGGCAATAACAGTTTCCTGTTCTTGTTCACAAATTTTGGTAAAAATGAAAGTGGTGTGGTGGCTCATGCCTGTAATCCTAGCGCTTTGGGAGGCCGAGGCAGGCAGATCATCTGAGGGCAGGAATTTGAGACCAGCCTGGCCAACATGATGAAACCCCGTCTCTACTAAAAATGCAAAATAAATTAGCAGGACATGGTGGCATGCTTCTGTAATCTCAGCTACTTGAGAGGCTGAGGCGGGAGAATTGCTTGAACCCAGGAGGTGGAGGTTGCACTGAGCTGAGATGACACCACTGTATTCCAGCCTGGGCGACAGTCAGAGACTCTGTCTATAAAAAAAAAAAGAAGAAAAGACAAGGGGCTATGCCAATCAACCTCTCAAAAACAGTAACCTCCTCATAACTGTCAGCCAAGCATGCTATTGTGGGTACTGAAATTCTCTGATTATTGAACTAATCATGTTCTTAACGCATCTCATTAGGAACAGCATCCAGCTGTGGCAAAAGAGAACATTAACTGTAACTTGAAGACTGAATCCAAGGTGAGCATAAGAAGAAAGCTGCTGGCGTCTGTAGCAACATGGCTATGAAGTCCAGCCTCATCGAAGTCCAGATGGCCTCCGTTTCCAGGACTATGTTTCTTTAATACTGTCTGCCTGGAGTCTCCTCTCCCTTCAATCCCCTTCTCACTCCTACCTTGTCTTGACATCAATCCTTACATGTTTTCTGGCTCCTGACAACCTGCTTCAGAGAGTCTAGTCCTGTTTCTGGCAGTGCTGCCTGGGATCTCTGTCCAACGCAGAAACCAACACAACAACACTTGGGAAATTCCTAAATTAATAATAAAAAAACTTAGCCTTTTTTTTTGGAAAATTAGATGAACATTAAACAGCACAAGCTTCAGAGAAAAACAGATTTAACTTAAATTCCTCTCTCTGTTATTGATTAGCACTGTGGTTGTCATCTGGAAAGTAGAGGCAATCATAGTAATCTTATAGGGTTATCTTAAGAAGCAAAGAAGATAATGCATATAAAGTGCCCAGTGCTATACCTGCATAAGGAAGATAATAAAATATATCTATTTTATAGCCATGTGCATGCCACAGGTCCTTTAACTAAGGGTCCATTTCACAACCAAAGGCAACAGGCAGTGCACAATTTCTTTTCCTAAGACTATTTGCTTGGGGCCCTTCTTTAAGTTTTAACATCCCTTTATCATGAGATGCCTTCAACACATTTATACCTTTAACCAGGCAGTCAGAGGTCAAAGTCACTCTAGTGCACGTAATAAAAATGGACTCAGGACCCCTAGCACGCACTGCACACAGCGTGAAAGACTGTGGCTGACACAGTTCCAAGACCCACTTAGAAGTAACTTCTCTGAACCATCCTTTCTTTCCTGGAGGGAGAGCCCCAGTTAGCTCCTCTGAACTGGCCTGCCCACTTCCCACATAAAAGATGCGATACATCAGAGTAAAAATTGTTGTAAAAACCCACATGAGTCATTCTCAGGAAGCCAGAACTATTTTAAAAGGAAGATTGATGTAGCATTTTAGGATACGGAGGTTTGGATCCTGGCTTTGGCATTTCTAACTATGTGACACCAGGCACATGACTTACTCTGTCTGTGTCTCAGCTTTCTTCATTGTATAATGGGAGATAATATTGTTAGTGAGGATTAAACAAATTAGTATGTGTGAAGCACTAAGAACGGTGTCTGGCATCTAGTGATCACTAGATGAATATTAACTATTATTATTCTGCTGAGGTCAGCCAAAACAGTGTATTATGATTTTTTTAGAAGACCTGATTCTCCACTTTTATTTCTTGTTTCCTGTGAGTTTTGAAAACATTAGGAAGTACATTGACTATCTTCAGCAGTAACGAGCCACTTGAAAGGTTCTCGGTGTTGTCCAAGGAGGTTAATATTATGTGGTATTTCACTTGGAGCAATTACATTGAAGGGAAGTTTTCTCATTTCAGGGCTTAAGAGCAGTATGTTCCCATGTTTAACGAGGAAAGTTTTCAAAGCTGCTTTTGTGAGCTGCTGGAAATCTGAAGTTTAATTCTTTAAAGGGGAGAGTAGCTGTCATTAAACTAAGTAGGTTTGATCAGGGACCATTTTGGTGTAATCTTTTTGAGATTTTGTTAAACAAGCATCCAAAAAACATTTAGTTTAGCTTAATTATTATCACCAAATCTAACAATTTTTTCTGAGTTTGTCAGCCGTAAGTGACAGAGTTTGTTTTGTGGAGATGTTCGGACCTTTAACAGCTATAATGTCCCATTGCTGGAATCTGCTGGACCCGCAATGTTGCATCTGGGGCTTAGGATCCCTTTAAAAATAGAAGAAAGCAGAATACAGTAAAACTCCATTTTTAGGTATTTCTGGTAAGTAAATCTTAGGAGGGACTTGTTTCAAAATGGTCACTCTGGGTTTAATTAGTTTGCCACCAGCCACTCTTCTAGAGATCCTTGCCAAAGAACTCTCATCCATGTTGAAGCAAAATGATCCAACACAGGCCGGGTGCGGTGGCTCATGCCTGTAATCCCAGCACTTTGGGAGGCTGAGGCGGGCAGATCATGAGTTCAGGAGTTTGAGACCAGCCTGGTCAACGTGGTGAAAGCCTATCTCCACTAAAAATACAAAAATTAGCCGGTCGTGATGGCAGGCACCTGTAGTCCCAGCTACTCGGGAGGCTGAGGCAGGAGAATGGCATGAACCTGGGAGGTAGAGCTTGCAGTGAGCTGAGATTGCGCCACTGAACTCCAGCCTGGGTGAGAGAGTGAGACTCTGTCTCAAAAAACAAAAACAAAAACAAAAAATGATCCAACACAAGCCTGGGCCATGACTGCCTTGTTCTTTGGCTAAGACCAACGGCATAGTAAGTTTTCTCCTATGTCACCTACATCAAAGTTCAGAATTTGTGAAGAAATTAAAATCTGGAGATATAATTTAAATATTCATTCTCCAAATTTTACAGCTTGAACTTGGTGGAAAAAAAAAACCATCTTACATTCTATACATTATATAATCATGACCATTAAATAAGCATAATCTACAAACTATAGGGCAGATATTAATCACTGAATATCTAAACTTTCCAAAATATATATTCAAAATATTAATGAGAAAACAGAGCTTTCCTACAGGAGTGTTCTTTGTTAACTTTTTATTGCAATAAAACAACATGTAGAATAGTGTGCAAATTATAAGTGTATAGCTTGAAATTTTACAAAGTCAATTTTCCTATGTAACCACCACCCACATCAAGATGTAGCAAGTTGCTTCATGCTCTTCCTAGTCAGAAACCCCTCCCCAAAGGCAGTGTACAGAGTTCTAAAGATGGTCCTCCAAGATTCTCATTCCCTGATTGTCTTATCATGCACTAATCTAGGCATTGTAGTGAAGACAGCTTGCAGATGTCAGTTGACCTTAAGATAAGGAGATTATTTAGGAGAGTCTGTAGAGCATCGTCTCTGCTTGATGTTAGAGAGAAGCCAGAGATTTGAAGTGAGAGGGGAATTCAAAGTATCTTTGCTGCTTTTGAAGATGGAGGTGGCCTTTAAGAACTGAGAGCTTATACGCAGCAAGCAACTGAATTTAGCCGTTAACTTGAATGAGCTTGGGAAGTCTATTCTTCCCCAGAGCCTCCAGATAAGAGCTCAGCCTAGCCAACCCCTTGATTTAGGCCCTGTGAGACCCTCATCGGTGACCTCAGCTATGACTGTGAAGACTTCTGACCTATAGTACTGCGAGCTCACAATGATTTAATCTCAGAAAGAAGTGAGGGACGTATTATTAGAAACTGGAGGAAAGGGGATTCTTGTTAAGCAGAGGCAGGGAGTTTAGCAGAATTGATTCTTGCAGCTATGTGGAAAGCAGAACTTGTAGACAATGAGCTTGGATATTTAACAAAGATTTCCAAATACTGAAGGTGTGGCCTAGATTTTTCTTGTAGCTTATCGTAAAATAAGAGAAGTGAGATATAATTTGAGAAAAGAATTACACAAAAGAGAACCAGAACTTGATGCTTTGGGATATTCTCAATCCATCCAGGTGGTGAAAGAGGCTAAAATTCACAAATGACTGCCAAAAGCATGGCATAGAGAAAAGGCTGAGAGTGCGACTGTACAACTTTTTGTGGAAATCTTTGAAAGATCAAAGATCATTCAGTTGCAAGAGATTAAGGGTGCAGCTCACAGATTTCAAGTTTAAGAGTGTTGAATGGTGTGATACCTTGGTCATCTCAGCAGAAGCTAAAAATAGAGATGGGATTAGCTCACAAAGATCTGTTGGTGAGACTTTAGTCTAATGGAGTGAACCCTCATGAAATTCATGCAAAATCCACAAGATTCTAGAGAAAATGATGTTGACAGAAACACTGCAAACTAGACGGAAAGGAACAGAAAGTGTATTAAATAAAAGGTGACTGTCAACCCCCGTAAACCTACTTATCTGCCAACACAAGCTACATTTCGTGCATAAGGGAAAGGTGAATCAGAGGGTGGAACCAAGAGCTGGGAGAGCAGAGCTTGGAACCCACAGGATGGGGTTGAGGACTGAGTGTGAAGCCCACAGCCTGGAGGACAGAGCTAAGAGGCGTAGGGGATTATTCAAGACCTTCAATCTGGTAGCCACTGCCTGGATTCTGGTTTTTAAACCTGCCTTGCACTCATGACTTCTTTTTCTTTTCCATTTCCTCCTATATATTCATCTGTCAAACATTACCAGTCTCTCAATTACTGTAGCTTATGGTCAACCTTGATATCTGGTAGATTGTCAGTCCTCCAACTTTGTTTTTTCTTCTGTAGAATTGTCTAAGCTATTCTCAGTCTTTTGCCTTTCTGTTTAAGTTTTAGAATCAGTTTGTCAATTTCCATAAAAAAATTGCAAGATTTTGATTGGGATTTCATTGAATTTATGTATATAGTTGAGGAGAAGTGACACCTTAACAATATTGAATCTTCCAATCCATAAACTTGGTATATATCCTGATGTATTTAGATTTTCTTTAACTTTCCTCAGTGAGGTTTGTAGCTTTCAGTTTAGAGTTCTTGCACAGACTTTGCTCAATTAATCCCTAAATATTTAAAGGTTTTGATGCTACTGAAAATAATATTGTTTTAAAATTTTAGTTTCTAATTGTTCATTGCTAGTATATAGAAATAAAATTAATTTTAAATGTTGATTTTGTGACTTGTGAAAATTATTTAGTAATTATAATAATTTGTTGGAGACTCTTTTGGATTTTTAATGTACAAAATATCTGTGAATAATAACAGATTTTCTTCTTCCTTTTCAATTAGTATTTGTTTATTTCTTTTTATTGCCTTATAGTTTGGCTAGGATTTCTGATACAATGTTATACAGTTATGGTGAGAATGATGGACATCTTTATAGATGGAAAGCATTTACATTTCAACATAGTATAATGTTAAATGTACATACATATTATATATGCATATGTAATAGATTATATATTGTTGACATTCTTACCAAATTTAGACAGTTTCTTTCTATTTCTAGTTTGTTCAGAGATTTTATTATGAGTGGGGTTTATTTATCAAATATATTCTCTGTATCTATTAAGTTAATTACATGCTTTTTCCTTCTTATTCTATTAAATTTAATATAAATAATGTTAACAGAAATCCTTTGCTTTTAAGATGTTAATCCAGTCTTGAATCCTTGGAATAAACACCATCTATTGTTATGAATTGTGTTATTCAAAGAACTTGTCCATTTTCATAAAATTATTGAATTTATTGACATAAATTTCTTCATAGTATCCACTTATTGGCTTTTTATTGTCTATGGGATCTATAGTCAAGTTCCTGTTTTCATTTCTGCTATTAGAAATTACGTTTACTCTCTTTTTTCTTTGACCAGTCTTGCCAGGGTTTATTAGGGTTTTCAAGAAACTCACTTTTGGCTTTGCTTTTTTTTTTTTTTTTTCCTTTTGTATATTAATTCTCTATTTTATTTATTTTGGCTCTTATGATATCTCTTTTCATTTAATATTCTGTTCTTTTATTTGTTTATTGTGAAGAATACTTAGTTCATTAATTTTAATACTTCCTTTGTTTTAAGATGGAGTCACGTTCTGTGGCCCAAACTGGGGTGCAATGGTGTGATCTTGGCTCACTGCAACCTCCACCTCCTGGGTTCAAGTGATTCTCCTCCCTCAGCCTCCTGAGTAGCTGGGATTTCAGGCATCTGCCACCACACCAGGCTAATTTTTAATACTTTTCTCTTTTTCTATGCATTTAGCCTATAAACATCTTTTCAAGTATAACCTTAGCTGCATTTTACAATAGTATTTTAACTTGTATTTAGTTCAATATAGTTTCTACTTTCTATTTTAATATTTCTTTGATTGTGAGTTATGTAGAAATATATTGCTTGATATCCAAAAACACGGTTTAGTTTTCACTTTGAAACTCTTTAATTTTATTTGTGCTCTATTAAATTTTTGACAACTGATTTGATATTTGTAACATAAATATCTTAAATATTACACTATTGACAAAAACAATCAGCGCTGAAAATCATTAGTATATATTTTATTCATGATGCATTCATTCCACATTTATTGAGCGTGTGCTAGATACAAGCACTGTACATGCTAGTGACTAAGTGAGGGATTCAAAGGGAATGTATGGACCTTGCCCTTGCCCTAGGGGAACTCACAACCTACTGAAGTGATAATCCCAGGAAAGGCAGTGTTCACTGATTCTCCTTAGCTTTGTTCTTTTCAACTATAGCCACCAAATTAAAATGTTAATGATAAAACCTCACAAGCATTGAGTGAGGTAAAAATTCTCATATACAGCTAAATGTTGACTGCCTTATGGTTGCTCTATAAGGCTCACAGATAATACCATAGCAGGGATAAGCTTAAACGTGCGAGAATTTTTTTTTTCTGTAACTGAAACTTATTTGTATTCAAAGTCCCCATTTAGCTGCAGTGACAAAAATCTTATCAATGGGAGGCCTCTCCATCAGAAAGTCAGAAACATTGACTGAAGCATAGTCATCAGTGGGCTGTGGATTCTCCAAGGCTCCTCTGCACAGCCTCTGCCCTGGAGGTTGTGGGAGGGTGGGAGGGCATTCCCAAACAGTCTCTCCTTCCCCTGAAGTGGGCAAGGAGGATACATGAGTCTCATTCTAATTCCTCCTCTCTTAATCTTGATTTTGTTTTTCTTTTTTGCCTTAGATGATGGTACTCCTTCCAGCCCAGGATTTTTGCTTCAGGGGCACCTGCCGTAACTCATTTTTGCGGATGAAGAATTTGAGGCTTCAGATTAGGTGAATGGCTTGGAAAACCACAGGGAGAAGGAGCACAGTAAGAATCTGGCCCATAGTAAATGTCTAACAAACATTTGGCTGTCAGTACCGGCGCTCCCCAGCTGGTGTTATTTTTCATACGTGAGCAGGCTAATTCAGAGTATTATTTCAGGGAACGAATACTTGAATACTTGTATGTCCAAGGTGCCAGGGTTACAGGGAATTAACTAGATAAAGTCTCTGGCCTTACTGGGCTTACATTATATAGAAAGGCAAATAAGAGACAATAAATAGGTTAAAAAAAAAAAGAAAAGAAAAGAAAAGAGAAAAACAAGGTAATTTCAACCACAACTGGTGCCAGAATACTTTCCCTCTAGGGTGCCCCAGGATTCTCTTTGGCCTCTGTCATTGGATATCACAGGAAGCAACTCTGGTAGCTGGCCCTTCCCTCTCTTCCTGCAAAACCTGACAGACCATTTATTTCTCTGTCTGACATACCTTTCTTTTCTCTTGTCCTGGGAGCATTTACCAGGCACAGCCTCCAGCATCCCACCCAGCATCCTCTAGTTACTTTCTGTTATCGATTTCCTACTTAATTTCTTATGTTGAAAGAACATACTATATAATTTTCATTTTTAGAAATGTGATTTGTTTTATGGCCAGCATGTGGCTTATTTTGGTAAATATTCCTTGTAAACTTGAGAATAATGTGTATTTTGAAGTAGTTAGGTAAAGTAATTTTTATGTATAATGTATATCAGTGAGGGTGCTTTTGTGCATAGTGGTGTTCAAACATTTGCAAATACCTACACTGATTTTTTTTCTTCTATCATTGTTTTCTTTCTTTTTTTTTTTTTCTTTTTTGAGATGGAGTATCACTCAGTTGTCCAGGCTGGAGTGCAGTAGCACAATCTTGGTTCACTGTAACCTCCGCCTCCCGGGTTCAAGTGATTCTCCTGTCTCAGCCTCCTGAGTAGCTGGGATTACAGGCATGTGCCACCAAGTTCATATAATTTTTGAATTTTTAATAGAGATGGGGTTTCACCATATTGGTCAGGCTGGTCTCAAACTCCTGACCTCAAGTGATCCACCTGCTTCGGCCTCCTAAAATGCTGCAATTACAGCCGTGGGCCACCGCCCCTGGCCTCTTCTATCATTTTCTAAATTGAGTTACATCCAAATATTTTCTTGGATTTTCATATTCCTCCTCTTAGTTTTTCTGATTTTGGCTGTATTTTTAGTGCATGTTATTAAGAGCATACACACATAGAACTGCCATACCTTTTTGTTGAATTATTAAAGTCTGCTGTATCTGGTATCGGTTTGCTATACCACATTTCTTTTACTGAGTTTTATGTGAAGTGTGTGTGTGTATAATATTCTTTTAATGTTTCCTGTGTCCTCGTTTTAAAAGCATGTCTCTTGTAAGATAACCAAACTATAGACACACACACACACACACACACACACACACACGATTTTCTTGGTATTTTTTCCACTTAATAAATAAAAGGAAAAGTTTCTTGAGGAAGCCACTCTACTGATTTTTAAAATAATCCGTGTGGCTTCCTATCACCTACTTAACTGCCCTGTACTCTTAGCCACCATGCTGACTGTACCACTCTGGGAAGGGTAGGTGGGACAGGAAGGGCTGGGGAAGAACCTGAAGATGGAAATGGAAAAAAAGATAATAGGCGAAGAAGAGAAGATGGAAAGAATGAGTGCCATTATGTTTTTAAAAGAATTTTTACCTCTACACCCTCTCTCCTGTCCTTTTGCAACTTCAGTTACATATATTTGGCCTTCTTGTGAATTCTTTACATTTCTTGCCCTCTCCTTTATTTTTCCATCTTTTTGTCTCACACTCCTTCTATGTATGTTCTTCTGACCTGTTTTCTAGTTCACTAATTTTCTCTTCTGTTATGTGTAATTTATTATTAAGCCTATTCATTGGTTTCTTAATTTTATTACTGTATTTCCAGTTTTCTCCAAAGCCTTATCATCTTCCAAAATACAGATCTCCTTCTCTTTCTCCTTCTTCTTCTTTACTTTAGGCTTTTCTTGATGTTGATTTTCATTTAGCTCACCCAAAGGACATTCATAGCAATAGCATAGACCGTAAAAGATAATACATAACCAATACTTAACAGAAAAATATTTTATATCTCGATTCTGTAGGAGTTTCTTTTCTTAATTAAGAAGGTGACTATGCCTAAATGGTGTCAGAACATCAGAGCAGATTGTCCAACTTGGTCAAATTTACTTAGGAACAAAAAAAGAAAAATGTCAAAGGATTTAAGCTTTTCTGTTTACTGAATATTAATGCTTTATAAGTCTTCTGTAGCAATCACATTATTTTCTCCTAGGGCATAGATAGATAGTAATTGTTTTATTTGTACAAAGTTTCACTTTCTAACTTTTACAAAAAATGCTTCTACTCTGAGTCCTCCCACAGTCCAAAGGCCTGAAAGTTCAAGCAGATGTTGATTCTCTGGTATTAATGACCTCTTTAAAGGTGTGTGTCTGACTGAAGCTGGACCAAGCAGAGCTCTGTCCTGGGATTTTATAATTTTGCTCTGGAGAGACAGGTTACAGGCTCCCTTTGATAATAGATATTGGAGATTCTGGCACTGATTGATGGAAATGCGCCCTATCCTGAAGAAGAAGCTAGTTCGTAGCAGATGCTAATGAAACCAAGAAACAGAAACAGAGTCACTTGAGGGCTCCGCTTCAGCTCTTTGGTTACCACAGTTAATAAATTCCTCTTTGCCTAATTTGGATTTTTGTCAGACACAGCCAAAAGAGTTCTGACTAAGGCATCCTCTTCTTGTTTTGCTGAGGCCTGAAAATTACGGGGTGAATTTTATAGTTTGATCACTATGACTGAATCCAAAGGTATTTACACATTTCAAAGGCCTTTTTAAATTTCGCATCTATTCCTACAATAGAAGCAGCTTGGTATATTGAAGGAATGCCATTGATGAGGTTTGAAGACCCAGAAAACTACTTTTTCTCTCAGAACCTCCAATTTCTCACCTACAAAATGGGGATAAATATTTTCCTATGACACAATGTGTGGCGAGGGTTAACTGAATTAATACAACTGAAGAAATCTGAAAGAAAAGCAAGACAAGTATTATTTCAATTTGTTTGAGAGAAAACTCAGCTTCAGAGAATTCAATCAATTAAATGCCCACAGCACTGTGCACATTGTCAGCACCGGCCTTAGTTGTACATTATGAGCATCTCTACGAGTTCGCAAGCCATAGTAGACACTTGGCTCCTGTGAAAAGGAGGGAAGTGAGAAAGAAGTTAACATCCCCTGAGGCAAACGTCAAACCTCCTAGTCCTTCAGGAAGATAAATCTGAGGCATGTTCCACACAGTTTCTCAGAGGGCCCCCACCATGATTTGAACCCCAGTGGTCCTAAGTGGTAACTGGCTAACTAAGGCACACTTTATTGCCTTTCCATATGTCACTCTCCCTACTCTCTTCCGCTTCCCACATTTTTCTCTCAAATAAAGTACTTTTGCTCAAGATGACATCGTCTCAGCCTCTGCTTTCAGGGGTTGCCAGAATAAGATATAATTATTGATTATCCAAATCAACAAAATGAGAAAAGCATTGACAATACTCATATTTATCAATCTTGAGTACTCATTGATCTCAAAATAAGACTTGAACCCCAGGACACTCAGAATTTTATTTGCATAAGCCACAGTAATTAAGAAATTCAATTTGGTTTTGAAATGGAGATTGACATATAGAAACACAACCCCATACACACATCCTCACGCAGTCTGTGGAAAGTGTTTCCAGATTATTCTTGTTTGTGGTATTTGTTGTGTGGTCCTAGTGGGGAAGAAGTAGTAAAGAGTCTTTGTTCACCTCAGATAAATTTATAAACTAACTGAATAGATGGTTGGCCAAGAGATGGGCTTTGTCTACAAGCCTGCTTATAAATAAAATGATGTTCTAATTTTTATTAACTAATAGGCAGTAAAACAGCAATAAAAATAAGTATATTAGAATTAAACAAAGAGGGAGGTTCACGTCTCACTTTAAAGTGGTCAGCTGTTTTTCCCCAAAACCCCAAACAATCCTCTGTCTTCTCTCACCATTTTGCTTTAGAATTGACCACCAACCATTGGAGGAAATTGAACTGTTTTTGACCTACATTTGTGATGAGTCTGGCATGATGTAATTCTGATTGTGCTGTCAAAGAAAATCACATATTCCACCCCCCCACACACAAATAATTATGTGTAAAACAAACGTGATTATCATTGTTAGTGTGGAAGGGTACTATTTAAAATTATGAATGAATATTTTTCCCTTTACATTTGCTTTTCCTCTTTGACCTTTACTCCTTTCAAGCAACTGGGCAGTTTCATGGAGAAAACACAAAGCAGAAACTAGAAAAAAAATAAACAAGTCTTTTTCTGAATGTTGCTCCTTTGAGAACTATGTTTAAGTCTATTTACAAATAAAATGCTTTTCTAATTTCTGTTAAGTAATAGCAAACAGTGAAACACTATGAAGAATAGTTCTAATAGAATTAAACATGGGAGGACGTCCAGAGCTGGTTGTAAAGAAGCCAACTGTATTTTTTTTCCCACTAACTCCCAAACTAAATGTAACATATCCACTTCCCTTCCTTAGAGAAACAAAAATTACTCATAATTTTGATGAAAGACATATAAGAAAATACTATATGAGAAAGAACAACCCTCCTATCCCACAGACCTTGGAGTGAAAGTTTTTTGGGCCTGTGAGAAGAAAAAGAGTCAGGAGAAATGTGAAGAATGTGGATGTCAGTAGTTCAGGGTGAAAAGTCCTTTATCTTACTTCCATGATAGATAACCCCCACCAGCGCCACCTGCCCCACTACCCGCCAGAGGCAGAAAAACCAAACCAAACCAAACCCAGATGGCCTGGGGTTGGGGGTACATCCCAAAGGAGAAAAGATACTGCCTCCTTTCCTAGTTAAGAATCTGAGCAATGGCAAGGTCCCCCAAAACTGAATTGGCTGAGTGGTATAAATAACCACACGAGACCTTAAAACAGACCAGCTCGGATTTCCACACTCTGTGGCAAGAAAAACAAACAATTCCTTTGTACCGAACAGGAACATGGAAGTCATGGAGGTTGTTGCTGGACCTGAGGGGTCTTGTGGCAGAAACCAAGCAAAGCTAGTGCAATACAGGAACCAATGACTGAGTCCCAGGAGGGATGCTGGACATCTCTGTGGATTCCAGGGTTCATAGCTGCTGACAAGAAAGCCACATCCCCTCCTGTGCCCCCAATACCTTGGCACTATGTAAGCTCCCTGGAGCACATATACAACTCAGAGGAAAAATGGAGGGGCCACTAAGCTGGCTAACATGAAGTTTTCACCTCCCTGGAAAGGTTAGGACACAAAGTAGAAATTATGTTTAATTGTAGAAAATAAGGGATTTTTTTTCGTATACTTGAAGATGCGTGAACATGTGAGGCACAAACTAATCATAATTTTGTTTTTAATAGAAATTTTGTTTTGTTAAATTCCATATTTATTCTTCCAACTAGACTTAAAAGCAAAAAAACAAGCTCCTTACAGAGAACATTAGTGTGACTTTTAAATTCTATTTAACAATTGTCAAATAAAAATAAACATGTTGAAGATTTAAAAGAAAATGATGTCTGCTTGCCTTTCTTTGACTTTTGCCTTTGCTATGCTGTAATAATGAAAGTTCTGTTCTGTACACTTAGGGCTAAAACTCACTTATTATCTCTGTGTTACTAAAAGCTTTTGGTTTGGTTCTTCAGTGTCACGATGTGGAAAGATGGTTGCATTTTGCCTGACTCTCGTGTACTATTTGACAACCTCCTACTCAGAGAGGATTGGCAGACTGGGCTCAGTAGTTATTGTGCTGTACAAAGGAAATTATTACAAAGAAATATTCATACAACAGGAAAGGAAAAATGAAACTCACAGATTTTGGCACAACATGAATTGATTTACTTCAGACAATGAATATCTTCATGTTAAGGTTATGTAATTAAAATCTTTTGCTTTAAATTCTTTCAAATGTTCTTTAAAGAACTGAATTTTCTTTCATTAGGAAAATTAGAATAGTCTCTGTACTCCCACACCTCTGTATGTATAACTACTGCTTAAATTATGATAATTATGCCTAAGAAATGTCAGCCCTAATTTATCCCTATATGGGCCAACCCTCCCACCTCCATTTCTGTGCATACATTCATTTTATAAATTGCTTTTTCAGGTTCTCTAATGTAAATCAATGGCATTGAAGTCCATAATTAATGGCCTCCCTGTATTCATCCCCTTTGCAAAGTGACCTTGCAGATTCTTCCATCAAGAGGTAAGTCTATTGCCTTACTCCCTTAATCTGGGCTAAACCTCGTGCCTTGTTTTGGTCAATAGAATGTGACAGAAGAGCTAAGGCGCCACTTTTGAGCTTAGGCTTTAGGCAGTCATGAATGCTTCTGCTTTTTCTCTTGAAACCATGCCACTGCCATGTGAATAAGCCTAGGCCAACTTGTGAAGGATAAGAGACTATGTGGAAGAAAGCCTCATTATTCCGTCTAGAAGCCAGCCCAGAGTTAGATGATCCCTAAATGTGTGAGACAGTCCATCCAAGACCAGAAGAGCTGCCTACTAGACCCATGGCTGATTCAGATGCATGAGTGAATCTAGCAAGAATCCAAGAGTTACCCTGATGACTCCTAATATGTGCATTTGTTTGAAGCCACTTAGTTAGTATTGGGGCTTGTTTGTTATGTAGCAGAGCTGACTAATGCATCTAATAATTAGTGTTTTCTTCAAACATTTCATTTTACCCTATGATTTCTTAAAAGTCCTTGGATATTTGGACACAGATTTATAATTTGTGTAATATTTTATAACATTGCATTGAGATTTTTCATGTGAACTGGGTGTGTGGGGTATTCCTTTCAGTATTTATTTATGTTGTATTTATGTGGCATTTGTATTAGTCATCTTGGGATGCCATAACAAAATATCATAGGCTCTTTGTGTAGCCTAGTTTGGCTTAATAAAAAGTAGTTAATTCTCAGAGTTCTGAAGTTTGGGAAGCACATTATCAGGGTACAGGCCAGTTTGGGTCCCGGAGAGGGCTCTCCTCCTGGCTTGATGACAGCTGCCTTCTCACTACGTCCTCCTCATGTGGTGAAGAGAGAGAGAGGGAGAGAGAAAGGCGGGAGGCGGGAGAGAGAGAGAGAGAGAGAGAGAGAGAGAGAGAGAGAGAGAGAGAGACATGCTGCTGATCTGATATCTCTTCTTATAAGGACAGTAATTCTACCAGATTAGGATCCCAACTTTATGACTGCATTTAACCTTAATTACTTTCTTAATCTGAATGCAGTCACATTAAAGATAGGAAATTCAGCATATACATTTATACATTTAGGGAGACACAATTCTGTCCACAACAGCATCTGAAGAGATCATATTTTTGCAATTGCAAATTATGCTGCTACAAACGTGCTTGTGCGAGTATCTTTTTTGTATAATGACTTTTCCTCTGGGTAGTTACCTAGTAGTGGGATTGCTGGAGAAAATGGTAGATCTACTTTTAGTTCTTTAAGGAATCTCTGCATTGTTTTCCATAGTGGTTGTACTAGTTTAAATTTACACCAACAGTGTAAAAGTGTTACCTTTTGCCACATCCATGCCAACATTTATTATGGTTTGATTTTTTGATTATGGCTATTCTTGCAGGAGTTAGGTGGTAATGCATTGTGGTTTTGATCTGCATTTCCCCACTATCAGTTAGTGATGTTGAGCATTTTTCCATATGTTTGTTGACCATTTGTATATCTTTTTTGACAATTGTCTATTCATGTCCTTAGCCCACTTTTTGATGGGATTGGTTGTTCTTTCTTGCTGATTTGTTTGAGTTCTTTGTAGATTCTGGATATTAGTCCTTTGTCAGATGTAAAGATTGTGAGGATTTTATCCCACTCTGTGGGTTGTCAATTCTGCTGATTATTTCTTTTGTTGTGCAGATGGTTTTTAGTTTAATTAAGTCCCATCTGTTTATCTTGGTTTTTGTTGCATTTGTTTTTGGGTGTGTGGTCATGAAATCTTTGCCTAAGCCCATGTCTACAAGGGTTTTCTGATGTTGTCTTCTAGAATTTTCATGGTTTCAGGTCTTAGATTTAAGTATTTGATCCATCTTGAGTTGATTTTTGTATAAGGTGAGAGATGAGGACCCAGTTTCCTACATGTGGCTTGCCAATTATCCCTGCACCATTTGTTGTTTTCCCCATTGTAGGTTTTCATTTGCTTTGTTGAAGATCAGTTGGCTCTATTTGGCTTTATTTCAGGGTCCTCTATTCTGTTCCATTGGTCTATGTGCCTGTTTTTATACCAGTACCATGCTGTTTTGGTGACTATGGCCTTATACTATAGTTTGAAGTTGGGTAATGTGATGCCTTCAGATTTGTTCTTTTTGCTTAGTCTTGCTTTGGTTATGCAGATTCTTTTTTGGTTCCATACCAATTTTAGGATTTTTTTTTTCTGGTTGTGTGAAGAATGATGGCAGTATTTTAATGGAAATTGCATTGAATTTATAGGTTACTTTTGGCAGTATGTTCGTTTTCACAATATTGATTCTACCCATCTATGAATATGAAGTATGTTTCCATTTGTTTATGTAGTCTATGATTCTTTCAGCAGTGTTTCATAATTTTCTTTGTAGAGCTCATTCACCTCCTTAGTTAGGTATATTCCTAAGTATTTTGTTTTATTTTTTGCAGGTATTGTAAAAGCAGTTGAGTTTTTTTATTTATTTATTTATTTATTTTTATTATACTTCAAGTTCTAGGGTACATGTGCATA
>NW_016824694.1:42457-47697 GCF_001698545.2 Rhinopithecus bieti | reverse complement strand
CTACCTTATGGCTAGCCAATTTTCCCAGCACCATTATTAAATAGGGAATCCTTTCCCCATTTCTTGTTTCTCTCAGGTTTGTCAAAGATCAGATGGCTATAGATGTGTGGTATTATTTCTGAGGACTCTGTTCTGTTCCATTGGTCTATAGCTCTGTTTTGGTACCAGTACCATGCTGTTTTGGTTACTGTAGCCTTGTAGTATAGTTTGAAGTCAGGTGCAGTTGAGTTTTGATTTGATCATCATCTTGGTCACTGTTGGTATATAGCAGAACTACTGATTTGTGTACATTAATTTTGTATCCTGAATCTTTGCTGAATTCTTTTATCAGTTCTAGGAGCTTTTTGGAGGAGATTTTAGGGTTTTCTAGATATACGATCATATCATCAACAAACAGTAACAGTTTGACTTCCTGTTTACTAATTTAGATGCCCTTGATTTCTTTCTCTTGTCTGATTACTCTGGGTAGGACTTCCAGTACTATGTTGAATAGAAGTGGTGAAAGTGGGTATCCTTGTTTTGTTCCAGTTCTCAGGGGGATGCTTTCAACTTTTCCCCATCAGTATAATGTTGGCTGTGGGTTTGTCACAGATGGCTTTTATTACCTTAAGGTATGTCCCTTCTGTGCCAAATTTCCTGAGGGTTTTCATCATAAAGGGACACTGGATTTTGTCAACTGCTTTTTCTGCATCTATTGAAGTGATCATGCGATTTTTGTTTTTAATTCTGTTTATGTGATGTATCACATTTATTGACTTGTGTATGGTAAACCATTCCTGCGTCCCTGGTATGAAACCCACTTGATCATGGTGGATTATCTTTTTGGTATACTGTTGGATTTGGTTAGCTAGTATTTTGATGAGGATTTTTATATTTATGTTTATTAGGAATATTGATCTCTAGTTTTCTTTTTTGGTTATGTCTTTCACTGGTTTTGGTATTAAAGTGACACTGGCTTCATAGAATGATTTAAGGAGGATTCCCTTTTTCTGTATCCTGTGGAATAGTGTCAATAGTATTGGTACAATTCTTCTTTGAATGTCTGATAGAATTCAGTTATAAATCTGTCTGGTCCTGGACTTTTTTTTTGGTGGCAATTTTTAAATTACCATTTCAATCTCGCTGCTTGTTATCAGTCTATTCAGAGTTTCTCTATCTTCATGGCTTAATCTAGGAGGTTTGTATATTTCCAGGAATTTATTGACCTTCCCTAGGTTTTCTAATTTATGTGCATAAAGGTGTTCATACTGGCCTTGAATAATCTTCTGTATTTCTGTGGTATAAGTAATAATATCTCCCATTTTGTTTCTAATTGAGCTTACTTGGATCTTCTTTCATTTTTTCTTGGTTTATCTTGCTAAACGTCTGTCAATTTTATTTATCTTTTCAAAGAACCAGCATTTTGTTCATCTTTTGTATTTTTTGTTTGTTTGTTTCAATTTCATTTAGTTCTGCTCTGATCTTTTTTATTTCTTTTCTTCTGCTGAGTTTGGATTTGGATTGTTCTTGTTCCTCCAGTTCCATGAGGTGTGACCTTAGATTGTCTATTTGTACTCTTTCAGAATTTTTGATGTAGTGATTTAATGCTATGAACTTTCCTCTTAGCAACATTTTTGCTATATCCCAGAGGTTTTATAGGTTGTGTCACTATCATTGTTCAGTTTAGATAATTTTTTATTTACATCTTGATTTCATTATTGACCCAAAAATCATTCAGGAGCAAGTTATTTTATTTTCATGTGTTTGCATGGTTTTGAGGGATCTTTTTGAAGTTAATTTGCAATTTTATGGCACTGTGGTCTGAGAGAGTACTTGATTTAATTTTGATTTTCTTAAATTTACTGAGACTTGTTTTGTGGCATATCATATGATCTACCTTGGAGAATGTTCCATGTGTTGATGAATAGAATGTATGTTCTGCAGTTGTTGGGTAGAATGTTCTGTAAATATCTCTTAAGTTCATTTGTTGTAGGGTATAGCTTAAGTCCACTGTTTTTTTTGTTGACTTTCTGTCTTGATGACCTGTCTAGTGCTGTCAGTGGAGTGTTAAAGTCCCCTACTATTGTTGCGTTGCCATCTATCTCATTTCTTAGGTCTAGTAGTAATTGTTTTATAAGTTTGGGAACTCCAGTGTTAGGTGTATATATATATATATTTAGAATTGTGACATTAATGTTTTCTTGTTGGCCTAGTCCTTTTATCATTATATAATTTCCCTCTTTGTCTTTTTTAGCTGCTGTTGCCTTGAAGGCTTTTTTTTCGCATGATGTAAGAATAGCTACTCCTGCTCACTTTTGGTGTCCATTTGCATGGAATATCGTTTTCCAACCCCTTTTCTTAAGTTTATGTGAGTCCTTGTGGGTTAGATAAATCTCCTGAAGACAGCAGAAACCTGGTTGGTGAATTCTTATCCATTCTACCATTCTGTATCTTTTAAGTGAAGCATTTAGGTTATTTACATTCAATGTTAGTATTGGGATGTGAGGTACTATTCTATTCATTGTGCTATTTGTTGCTTGAATACCTTTTTAAAAAAAAATTATTTATTCTGTTTTTGTTTTATAGGTTCTATGAGATTTATGCTTTAAGTATTTTCTATTTTGGTGTATTTTGAGGATTTATTTCAAAATTTACAGCTCCTTTTAGCAGTTCTTGTTGTGCTGGCTTGGTAGTGACAAATTCTCTCAATGTTTGTCTGGAATAGACTGTATCTTTCCTTCGTTTATGAAGCCTAGTTTCACTGGATACAAAATTCTTCACTGATAATAGTTTTGTGTAAGGACCCCAATCCCTTCAAGCTTGTAGGGTTTCTGCTGAGAAATCTGCTGTTGCTCTGATAGGTTTTCCTTCATAGGTTACCTGATGGTTTTGCCCCACAGTTTTTAAGATTCTTTCCTTCATCTTGACTTTGGATAACCTGATGACTAAGTGCCTAGGTGATGATCTTTTTGTGATGAGTCTCCCAGGTGTTCTTTGAGCTTCATGTATTTGGATGTCTAGATCTCTAGCAAGGCTGGGGAAGATTTCCTCGATTACTCCCTCAAACATGTTTTCCAGACTTTTAGATTTCTCTTCTTCCCCAGGAATACTAATTATTCTTAGATTTGGGCACTTAACATAGTCCTAAATTTTTGGAGGCTTTGTTCATTTTAAAAAAATTATTTTCACTTTATCTTTGACGGATTATATACATTGAAAGCCTTGGCTTCAAGCTCTGAAGTTCTTTCTTCTGCTTATTCGATTCTATTGTTGAGACTTTCAGTGCATTTTGTATTTCTTTAAGTGCGTCTTTGATTTCCAGAAGTTGTGATTACTTTTTATTTATGCTATCTATTTCACTGATGATTTTTCCTTTCATATCCTGAATCATGTTTTTGATTTCTTTAAGTCGGACTTCACCCTTCTTTGGTGTCTCCTTGATTAGCTTAATAATTAACCTTCTGAATTATTTTTCTGGCCTCAGAGATTTTGTCTTGGTTTGGATCCATTACTGGTCAGCTGGTGTGATCTTTTGGGGCTGTTGAAGAACCTTGTTTTGTCATATTACCAGAATTGTTTTTCTGGCCCCTTCTCATTTGGGTAGACTGTGTCAGAGGGAAGATCTGGGACTCAAGGGTCATTGTTTAGATTCTTGTGTCCCACAGGGTGCTCTTTTGATGTGGTATTCTCCCCCTTCCCCTAGGGATGGGCCTTCCTGAGAGCAAAACTGCAGTGATTGTTTTGGTTCTTCTGAGTCTAGCCACCTAGCAGAGCTACCAGGCTCTGGACTGGCACTGGGGAGTGTCTGCAAAGAGTCCTGTGAAGTGATCCATCTTCAGGTCTTTCAGCCATGGATACCAGCACCTGCTCTGGTGGAGGTAGAAAGGGTGAGAAGTGGACTCTGTGAGGGTTCTTGGTTGTATTTTTGTTTAGTGTGCTAGTTTTGTGTTGGTTGGCCTCTAGCCAGGAGGTGGTGCTTTCAAGAGTGTATCAGCTGTGATACTATAGGGAGGATGCAAACTTGTCCTAGGGTTGCCTGGTTAAGTATTCAGGTTTCTCAGGTGGTGGGCAGGACCAAGAGATGATGTCCCTTGTCTTCAGCAACCAGGGTGGGTAGAGAAAGACCACTAGGTAGGGGCAGGGATAAGCATGTCTGAGCTCAGACTCTCCTTGGGTAGAGCTTGCTATGACTGCTGTGGGGGATGGGGTGTGGTTCCAAGGCCAGTGGAGTTGTATTCCCAGGGAGATTATGGCTGCCTCTGTTTCATCATACAGGTCATCAAGGAAGTAGGGGAAAGCTGGCAGTTCACAGGCCTCACACTGCTTCCATGCAGCCCACTGTCCTAAAGGCTGGTCTCACTCCCACTGTGCCCTCCAATAGCACTGAATATATTTCCAGGCAGCTAGTGAACAGGGCTGAGAACTTGCACTGGACTGCCAGCCTCCCTTCTGAGAAAGCAAGCAGACTGTCAGTTTTTTGGAGTCTCAGGGAGCCTACAGCATCGATCCAGTTCCTTTAAAGCCTCTGTGGATTCTCTCAGCTTTCCTGGTATCTTCCTGTGGTAATTTTGGAGCAAAACTCATGATGTGAGTCTCCATATGCTTCTCTGTCTGTCCGAGTGGGAGCTGCCAGCTAATTTTGCCTCCTATCCTCCATCTTCCCTATTACCTGTTGCTAACATCTTATTTTTGTTCCCTATAAATGACTAGCAGCAGTTTGCTGTAGGGCCTAGGATACCTCTTTAAATTTTATTTTTCTTTTTCTTTTTATCCCTGTCAGTCAGAATAGGGTACCTTCTAAGTGCTCACACCAGTGATGGCAGCTAGGTAGGGTTGTGTGTGTGTTTGTGTATGTGTGTGTGTGTGTTTTACCTTTTTTGAGGACATTACAATTTGAATTTGGTCTCTTGACCTGTACCTTCTCTTTATTTCACTTTCTGACAGAAATGAAGAGTGATCAATATTTTATAGATACAGTAACTTTATTTTCTTCCAAATATCTGACAGTTTACATTTTGATTTGAACATTTATCTATATAGTCTTATAAAGGAGAAATAACATATTTAATTATATATTTATTTAACTTTAATTTGGGGAAAAGAAAAAAGATATGAAATATATTCTTTTCTGGTAAATCTTTTAAATATGATATTAGTCTTCATGGATTTATGATTTGGATTAATTAAATTAATCTCTTTAAACTTTCAGAAATATAGTTAAAAATTCTCTTTCCTGTAAGGCAAATAAAAATGGTTCTTAG
>NW_016824694.1:34382-39473 GCF_001698545.2 Rhinopithecus bieti | reverse complement strand
CTGTACCTTCTCTTTATTTCACTTTCTGACAGAAATGAAGAGTGATCAATATTTTATAGATACAGTAACTTTATTTTCTTCCAAATATCTGACAGTTTACATTTTTGATTTGAACATTTATCTATATAGTCTTATAAAGGAGAAATAACATATTTAATTATATATTTATTTAACTTTAATTTGGGGAAAAGAAAAAAGATATGAAATATATTCTTTTCTGGTAAATCTTTTAAATATGATATTAGTCTTCATGGATTTATGATTTGGATTAATTAAATTAATCTCTTTAAACTTTCAGAAATATAGTTAAAAATACTCTTTCCTGTAAGGCAAATAAAAATGGTTCTTAGATTATGAAGCTCAACACCTGAAAAGCTTAGGGTGGAATATCAAGTAAGAGGTCTAAAAGAGAAAGACTCATTTCATGGGAGTCTATTTCTATTTCTGTAGAGATTTCTGAATGCACTCGTTGAAGGCCTTTTTTTTCCTGCTACTCTGGAAAAAAAGTAGCTATGGGGAAGCTATTGATGACCTGATGTGGATGGGAACAATGGAAATTTTAGGACAAAGAGGATGAAGATTAATGAAGAAAAAATATATTTCATTGATAGACTTGCTCTTGCATGAGCTTGGAATGGACTGACTTACAGGACAAAGCTCACATCTGTATAACTTGATTTTTGTTATATGTATAATCACTTATCTTGCCAGGATGTCTTGGACATCAACAGATGCCACACACAGGACCCCCCCTCTGCCAATGTTGTCACTCAACTGTCTCCTATTGATCACTGAAGAGCTAGGATAATTTATAAGAATACAGCCATGTGTTGGCAGCCTTCCTGACTCTCCTGTATTCTTCCTGACTCTTCCTGACTCTTCCGCCTTTTAATTTTAGCTTTATTTCCTTAAACTTGAAATATATCCAAGGCTCTCTCATATATGTAAGTAAGCAATGACAAAAAACCAAAAAAGCCAAAAAGGCTTTCTTCATGCTTCAGGGAATTATCTTAATTATTTTTGTTTGTCCCTATTTCTTTTTTCCCTACTCACTCATTAATCTGGTTTCTCCCTCTGCTATGGTCCAGCACACACATTCTAGTAAGGCTACCCCCTCCTAGGTCTTTAGGGACCTTTAGTATGATGAATCCAATGGACAGTGCTCAGATATCTTCATACTTCACTTTTCTGCAGCATTTGATACTACTTAAAATTTGTTACCATTCTATTTCTTTTGTAGAATTCTTTTCTTCCATCTGCCTCTTAAATGTTGACATTCTGTGGTTTACTCCTTGGTTCTTTTTCCTTACTTCCTAAAGCTTTCTTGAGTGATCTAATAGATACCCTGCTATAATGCCAGTGACTCCTACAATGTCTCCATCCCAAGGTCCAAGCCTATGTTTCTTATTACTTATTAAGCTGCTCTCTATGGATATCTAAAAGCTAAATTAAATATACTAGGTCTAAAATGAAAATATTTTTTTCCCTAAATTTGTTTATTCACAAAACTTTTATAAAATATTGCTTAATAATAATATTGTTCATTCAGTAACCCATGAAAATTCAGAATATCACTGTTAAATTTCTGCCTGATCATCAACTGATCATCAGCTACTCCCTCTATTACTGCACATATGCATTCCCGATCTCCTCCCATCTGTGTTGGGGATCCCCAAGACCACTCTCTAAGTTCTTTGATTTGCTAGAATGACTTGCAGGACTCAGCATATAGTCGCATTCATGAATAAGATTTATTATAGCTAAAAGATACAAAACAAAATCTACAAAGAGAAATGGTGCAGGAAGTGAAGTCTGAGAGGAAGCCAGGTACAAACTTCCAAGAGTCCTCTCCCTGTGGAGACACGTAGGACATGGTTAATCTTTTCAGCATTAATTTCAGACAACATATATGAAGGTTGTTTACCAGGCAAGCTTATTAGAGACCCAGTGCACAATGTTTTTTGTAGTTGACTGGTCATGCAGACACCCTCTGTCTTTTACTTACCAAAATTCCAAGTTCTCAGAAGGAAATCAGGTGTTCCCTGAACAACCACACTGTTTGTATAAACAATTTAGGCAGAGTCATTTTAATAAGTTAGGGAATGCTTAAGACCTTCTTGAAATCCAACTTCCCAGACACAGGCCAAAAGCTAATCTTGTAAGTGGCTCTTTCTGAGAATACCATCCTCAGGCTTGCTATGTAAACTCTCTTCTGTACACTACTGTTTGTATTGAATGTCTTTGTAAGAAACATATCAGTTCTTTGGCTAAATGTTTTTAATCTTCATTAACTGTACTACAAAGTCCAACCTCCCATTCAATGATGTGTCTCAAAGGTCTATAATGGAGCCTAGAGCATGGCAGACACTCGATATACTTCATAATTGATTTGAAAACATACAAATTCCTCATAATTTTGTCGTGTTCCACATTTCCAATGTCATCTCTTATCTGTCCCCAAAGCATACTCCATGTTGCAGACTTTCCAAAGACTGTTCTTCCCAAGTTTTCTCACATTTGTCAGCTGTTTTCAAGGGAAATTTCTTTCTAGAGTACTCTTCCCTCCCTTAGCTACTAGGCCAAGTTAAGCCTCAGCTGAAGGGTTAGCTCCTATTCTTTCATCCCTTATGATGTTCTCCAGGTAGAGTTAGGTATGCTGTCTGCACATCTATGATATGGCCTTCATCAGTTTAGAAGATTTAAGAACACGTGTAATGAGCATGAATAGGTGTTTTCATGTGGTAGGTCAATGGGTCAACTATATACATTGCCACGGGGTGATATTCATTTATTTGCCTGGTGACCTCACCACAGTGCAGAGTCAGACCCTGAGCTATGTGTGCTCAGAATCCAGCCTCAACCACGTCTCTGTTAATAAGAATGATTGGATGTAAAGATGCTAACTCACACTAAGAGACCTCACAGAGGCCATTCTGTCAACTTAAAATGAGAAATATCTGTGAAACTGACATGACATTCACATTTGTCTGTTAAGTACCTTTGCTCTCTGTATTTAAGCTATAGTGAAAACCAAACTATCAGGGAGATGCTTGATGAGCATGGAATCAGAACAAGGAGATTTATATTCATTGTGTAATTTCAATATTTTTTGACATTAAGCTCCAATAACTGGACACAACTACCTCAGCAACAGGGATGTGCCTTCAGGCAGAGCAGATAATACTGTAAACCTCATAAAACTCTTCTTCTGGGTAGTTCCTTTGGTAGTTGGAGTAAAACTATTGACCTTTCCCCCTTTTCCCCTGTATATGACTTTCTTTTTCTCTGTATATTTAAATGGCTGAAGTACCCCCTGTCTAATTGGCAAATTCTTTCTGATTTTAGTGTATTTAAAACAGATAATAGTCTGAATTTTACTGACCTGAAGTTCAGTCTGTTTCTTTAAGCATAGTTTCCAAATCTCTGTTCTGATAGATTGTGTTGATTTTTGAGGCAAAATTTTTTTTTCTTATTTTCTATTATTTTCTGGATATGAGGTGACCCCTGCATTGTGAATGCTTATTTATTTTACATTATTGATTTATCAAAAAACCTGTTTCTTTCTACAGGTCAGGGACTATAAATTCCTAATCCTGGTGTCCCAATCCCTAAACCAGAATTGGATTACAGACAAATATGTTGCATAAATGAATGTGAGTTGACAATTTTCTTTGGTGGTAAAGCGATGTTAATTTTCATTGGTATTTTAAACTATCCTTAAGTAAAAGTGTTATTTTGCAGTCTGTAATTATTTTAACATTTTAGAAATTGTGATTTTTTTGTATGTTTTCTGCAATTCAGCTTCCTTTTCAGGAAGTGTTATTCCATCAGTCAATAATGTATTGATACAGAGAAAAAAAAAAAGTGGTTAAAAGCAAGGCTATTACCTTATAATTTATGGCATTACAATATTCACATGCTAAAATTATGCAATAAACTTTGATAAATAATACTTGGCTTAGCAGTAGTATAGCATTATTTGTTAAATTTCTTAAGTTGGAAATAGCCAGACATGTGTGCTATCAATGGGACCCTAACTTTGAATTATTCTGATTACCAAGATTTCCGAAAGCCACGAATATTTTTCTGACAAAGGAAGCAGATCAATTATTCTAAATAAAAGCCATAATGTTTATCAATTTTAAATGGTTTATATGTGACAAGTTTATTCTAGGATGGTCAGGTATTTAGGCCTGTGTTTTACAGTCAGTTTATCTTGCAGTTTATACTGGAATGTTAGAGCTTGTCAGGTATTTATGAGGTTTTTCTTCGTGGGGGTTTTTTGGAATTTTTATAGTCACTGTAGCCATTTTACTGCAGGTGAAATACAATAGCTAACAAGCATCATATACAATAGACTGTTGTCTACTTTATCTACAAAGTAGTGGACTAAGTAAAAATGAAAATAGACAATTAAAATATCTATTAACTAAATTGGGACATGATAAGAGAACGAATGAATGGCTTGCACGATTAAATGAATGCATGTTAACACTGAATATACATGAAAGTAAAAGAGGATCACCACTGGATAAATTGTTGAGATGACTGAAAAGAGGGAGTGGGGCTTAATATAAGACCTTAATTGATAAAATTCAACATCACTTCATGTTAAAAACTCTCAATAAACTAGGTATTAATGGAACATGTCTCAAAATAATAAGAGCTATTTATGACAAACCAACAGCCAATATCATATTAAATGGGCAAAACCTGGAAGCATTCCCTTTGAAAACCGGTACAAGACAAAGATGCCCTCTCTCACCACTCTTACTCAACATAGTATTGGAAGTTCTGGCCAGGGCAATCAAGCAAGAGAAAGAAATAAAATGTATTCAAACAGGAAGAGGGGAAGTCAAGTTGTCACTGTTTGCAGATGACATGATTTTATATTTAGAAAACCCTATCATCTCAGCCCCAAAACTTCTTGAACTGATAAGCAATTTCAGCAAAGTCTCAGGATACAAAAATCAATGTGCAAAAATGACAAGCATTCCTTTACACCAACAATAGGCAAGCAGAGAGCCAAATCATGAATGAACTCCCATTCACAATCACTGCAAAGAGAATAAAATACCTAGGAATACAGCT
>NW_016824694.1:28670-34144 GCF_001698545.2 Rhinopithecus bieti | reverse complement strand
TCAATGTGCAAAATGACAAGCATTCCTTTACACCAACAATAGGCAAGCAGAGAGCCAAATCATGAATGAACTCCCATTCACAATCACTGCAAAGAGAATAAAATACCTAGGAATACAGCTAAAAAGGGATGTGAAGGACCTCTTCAAGGAGAATGACAAACCACTGCTCAAGGAAGTAAGAGAGGACACAAACAAATGGAAAAACATTCCATGCTCATGGATAGGAAGAATCAATATTGTGAAAATTATCATACTGCCCAAAGTAACTTATAGATTCAATGCTATTGACATTCTTCACAGAATTAGAAAAAACTATTTTAAAGTTCATATGGAATCAAAGAAGACCCCATATAGTCAAGACAATCCTAAGCAAAAAGAACAAAGCTGGAGGCATCCCGCTACCTGACTTCAAACTATACTACAAAGCTACGGTAACCAAAACACCATGGTACGAATACCAACACAGACGTATAGACCAACGGAGCAGAACAGAAACCTTAGAAATATCACCACACATCTATAACCATCTGATCTTCGACAAACCTGACAAAAACAAGCAATGGGGAAAAGATCTCCTATTCAGTAAGTGGTTCTGGGAAAACTGGGTAGCCATAAGCAGAAAACTGAAACTGGATCCCTTTCTTAAACCATATACAAAAATTAACTCAAGATGAATTGAAGACTTAAATGTAAAACCTCAAACCATAAAAAACCTAGAAGAAAACCTAGGCAATACGATTCAAGACATAGGCATGGACCAAGACTTCATGACAAAATGCCAAAAGCAATTGCATCAAAAGCCAAAATTGGCAAATGAGATCTAATTAAACTAAAGAGCTTCTTCACAGCAAAAGAAACTATCATCAGAGTGAACAGACAACCTACAGAATGGGAGAAAATTTTTGCAGTCTACTCATCTGACAAAGGTGTAATACCTGTAATTTACGAGGAACTTAAACAAATGTACAAGAAGAAAATACACAACCCCATCAAAAAGTGGGCAAAGGATACGAACAGACACATCTCAAAAGAAGACATTTAGGTGGCTGACAAACGTATGAAAAATAGCTCAACATCCCTGATCATCAGAGAAATGTAAATCAAAACCACAGTGAGATACCATCTCACACCAGTCAGAATGGCAACTATTAAAAAGTCAGGAAATGATAGATGCTGGTGAGGCTGTGGAGAAACAGGAACACTTTTACACTGTTGGTGGGAATGTAAATTAGTTCAACCATTGTGGAAGATAGTATGGCGATTTCTCAAGGATCTGGCACCAGAAATACCATTTGACCCAGGAATCCCATTACTAGGTATATACTCAAAGGATTATTAATCAGTCTGCTATAAAGACACATGCACACCTATGTTTGTTGCAGCACTATTTACAATAGCAAAGACATGGAACCAACACAAATGCTCATTGTGATAGACTGGATAAATAAAATGTGGTACAAATATACCATAGAATACTATACAGTCATAAAAAGCAAGAAGATCATGTCCTTTGCAAGGACATAGATGAAGCAGGAAGCCGTCATTCTCCACAAACTAACATAGGAACAGAAAGCCAAACACTGCATGTTCTCACTCATAAGCTGGAGTTGAACAATGAGAACACGTGGACACAGGGTGGGGAACAACACACACCAGGACCTGTTGGGGATGGGGGTGAGGTGAGGGAACTTAGAGGCTGAGTCAATAGGTGTAGCATACCACCACTGTACATGTATACTTATGTAACAAACCTGTACATTCTGTTTTTTTTTTGTTGTTTGTTTTCTCTGCCTGATTATATAGTGCTGGGACCTGTATTTCATCTAGGAGTTCCAGAGAAAGGATCAATTGACAAGCATGACACTATGATAATATATCAAAATATAACTGTCAAATCTATAGAGAAATGGTGGGAGGGGTGTTTATTTCTCACCTAAGTTGAAATTAATGGTGTCTGCCTTTTTCCTACACAGTGAGTAAAAAATGTACTTTTCCAATCCTGTTCCAGAGAAAGGATGAAGAACTTGCTACCTGTGTTGCAGGTCATTCCTCTTGGTGAATCTGGTGTTTGTCTTCCATGGCAAAGGGTCTGAATTAAAATTAATGACAAGTGGAAAGAAGGTGCAGTAATTGCTGATGCAAAGAGAGTAAATAAATAGATAATGCTAAAAGGGAAAGCTAACATTACCTCGCTTCGTTGTGAGATGGTGAGAGCAAGGGAATGATATTGTCTGTAGGCTGTATTTACACATGAACATGGGACTGGCTACAAACTTTATGGAGCCCAGTGCAAATAAAAATGTAAGGCATTTTGTTCAGAAATGATAAAGCATTGGTAGTCAGTCAAGCATTAAACCAAGTAGGTCTCTTGTAAGCACGAGGCGCTGTATGACTGCACAGGTCTCAAGCTCTTGAAGCCAGCCCTGAATCCTAGAGGAAGGAATCTATTTGCCTGAAGAAATATACTCTTTTATTTGGAGCTAAAGGTCAAGAATGGATCCTAGCATTCAATGTAGAGTTGGCTATGTGATGTACCTTGATGACCCTAAGGCCTTGTGGATGAGCACTTGGAATAATTCCATTTTGCTTTGCCTTTTGTTTTCATTTGATACATTATGTACACTACAGAGGACTCCTATTAGAGGGTAACATGGGGATTGTTGCTCCTGTATGCACACAAAAGACCTGTTCTATAACAGAGCCACTGTGTAACTATTAACCCAAGTGACAATCTGTTGAAAAGTGCCTGGAATGAGTGGACATAAAACATTCTCTCATGTTGCCTCGTGTTTATAGACATGTTCCTGTAAGTGGACACTGGTGGCTAAAATGAAAAACTGGAACCACTGTTTAGGGATGACACAGTGAAGTCATCTACATACTGCTGATAGCCCTGATACTCACCAAGGGCACCTATGAGAAACTCTATGGGATGTTCAAAGTGGAGTATATTTGAAAGTGACTATTAACTATGTGACACTGTCCTGGGACACTGATATCTGTGTTCAGATTTATTGGGAAAATGGAAATGGAAATTTATGCAATGAAATTATACTCTAATACTAAGTCCTCAAAGACAATGAAACATTTGGTGGAAAAATAAACGTCAGTAAAAAAATGTTCTAAAAGGTAATTAGAATAAATTGGTACAGATCCACGTCCTAGAACAAACCACATTACCTTTAATGAAGAGAGCTGTATTGAGAAAAAAGATTTACTTGCCATATTGAATGCTGAAATGATGCTATTTCGGAAGAAAAGGAAAAGGATGGCAATTGGCCTGGACAAATAAGACAGCTTTAGAAAAACAGGTAAAACAAACTCAACAGATAGGCAGCCAGTTTGCTAGTGGGGCATAAATGGAGAACAGTATGCAGGCTGACCCCAGAGGGGCTATTAGGTAGCTCAAGGAAAAATTTTGGCAGTAGAAGCCAGGGAATAAATTTGTGGGAGACTTATGATATCTCTAGTAAATTGGAATTTATAAATTAAAGATGGAATTGATATGGGCCACTCTCTAACTTGCAAGACCCCATGTACCAACAAAAACCACATGTACTGGTCAAGTTTCTTCAGAGAAACTAAACCAATAGAATACACACACACACACACACACACACACACACACACACACACACACACACACAAAGTTAGCCCTCAGTATTTAAGAGTTCCACATTCATGGATTTAATCAACCACAGATAGAAAATATTTGAAAATAATGCAACTGTACTGAACATGTAAAGACTTTTTTCCTTCATCATCATTCCCTAAACAGGGAGGAATAATGTATAACAGGAATACATTATACCAGAATAATGGAATACAGGAATAATGTATAACAATACAACAATTATTTACATAGACTTTACATTGTATTAGGTATTATAAATAATCTAGAGATCATTTAAAATATACAGAGCATGTGCATAGGTTATATGAAATACTACATCATTTTATTTCAAGGACTTGAGCATCCACAATTTGGTACCCACGGAAGGAACAACTGTATATACATTATCCATCTACCTATATATATACACACTATATATATAGTGTGTATGCAGTTGTATATATAGTTGTATATATGTAAACATACACCATATATAGTGTATAACAGTTGTATACACTGCATATATAATATATATATTTAAATTTATATATTTATGTATATATAAATATATGTATATGTAAATTTATTTTTTATCTTTCTTTCATATATATATACACAATATATTGTGTCTCCCTATCCACATCTCTATCATCTATCTCTATCTCTGTCTGTATTTATATCTAGAGTGTTCAGTCCATGATAACATCTGTGCAAATATCATTTTTTTAGAAGGGTAAGAAAATTCTATTGAAATTCTGATTAATTTTGTTAGGATCTTAGGATAACTCATAATGTAACTGAATTTTGGTGTAATACTGGTATAACTGGTAAGGTGAATTTGATTTCAACAAACCTGTGATAAGCTGATATCAGTATTGCAATTTTTTGGGAGAATGAAAAAGCTCCCACGAGCTGTTCTTCTGATGAAAGCTGATTGGTTAGAGAAAGAACAGATCTTGTTAATCATCAATCAACTGTTAAACTTAATTTGTTTATATTGGTAGCTTTCAGAAAGTTCATATTTAGTTGTGGAAGGAGGTAAAGGAGCTGTCAAGTTTGTACATGATTTTGAATGCCTATAGTGGAATATTTGGTAAACTCAAATGACTCTGTAAAGCAATGCCTACTCCTCAATGGAAGATACAAATGATTAGTGTTTGGGTGTGTATCTTTCTACTTCATTTATTCTGTAAATGTTGAAAGATGCAAAAAGAATAATGCTATGTGGTTTGGAATTTAGAAAGCTGACCAAGGGTCAGGGGCTTGGACTATGTGAGTATAGATCTAATTTCAGTTGTCCTGTTGTATCCCTGTACTTATCTTCAAGACCCCTAGAGTCATAGTGCCAACCACTGGCTAAACCTGAATGAAATGTGCTAACTAGTGATTGATACAGATCCGTACTAGGGTCTGAAAAACATCAGGAAAAATCTTAGCAGTTTATCAGCATTTATTTCAGAAAACGTACAGATTGATTGTTTGCACCTGGTTTTTGCTATTGAGCCTGATCATGCAACTTGCTTTTGGCTGTGTGATCAGTGTGATATTAAAAACTTGCTCAGGTGGGACTGTGGCACCACTGAAAAGATGTCTCACACAGTCTTTGTGATTCATGTTCTGAAGATGAAATGTGTTCTGCGAGACTGGGAAAAACCCTAGGAAACGTAACTGGAAATCTCAGGTTGCTCTGACGTTGGCTTGTGATTTTCCTGCTGTACCACATTCTTCACTCTTTTAAATGTCTTATGTGAATACACTGTGGAGTATGATGAATCCTTTCAATCATTAAACATGCTATAATTGCCGCTATATATATATATATATATATATATATATATATATATATATATATATTTTTTCT
>NW_016824694.1:18678-28416 GCF_001698545.2 Rhinopithecus bieti | reverse complement strand
TATATATATATATATATATATTTGTTTTCCAGAACCATTTAACAGTAAGTTGAAAAGGTGATGACTCTTTACCTCTACATATTTTAATATGTATTTCCAAAAGAAAAAAAAATTGTCTTACATAACCACAGTGCAATTATAATATTAAGAGATTAATATTAGTATCATATGATTATTTATGCAGTATGTTACATATTATCTGTTATATAATCTGTGGGATGTATTCAAATTTGTCTTTATATAGACTTCATTCAGACTTTATACAATAATGTTCTGTCTAGACAAAGTAAACACAAGGTCATGCATTATATTTGATTACCATATATCTTAAATGTCCTTTAATTTGGATCTTCCTAAGTCTTTGTCTTTCATGACATTGACACTCTTGAAGGGCAAGGCCATTTATTCAGTAGAATATTTCTCAGTTTGTGTTTGGTGTTTTCTCAGTTTATGCAAGTTTGGCAGGAATATTATAGATGTGATGCTGAATTCTTCTTAATGCATTATATCAGGAAGCACAAGCTATCAATGAGTCTCATTATCAAATATATTAAACTTGATTTAAGATGGTGTCTGCCAGCCTTTTCCCCTGTGAAGTTACTGTTTTATCCTCTGCAATTAATATGTATCCTGGGGGTAGATACTTTGACACTATGTAAATATTCTGTTATTCCCTTATATTTTATCCTCAAATTTTAGCATCGCTTGCTAATTCTTGCCTAAACTAACTGTGATAATAGTTGCCAATTGATGATTTTCTAATGGTATCATTCTGTTGCTATTTATTAGTTGGCTTTCTATTGGAAGAAAGGGCCCCCACTCCTACCTTTCTTTTTATCAGTGTGGACGCATGGATTCTGGCTCTATCGATTATCTTTATTTATGTTGATGCTCATCTTGTCCCCGGTTTGGGCAGTGGGGACTACTTTAAGCTGACTTTTGCATCCTTTTGGCAAAGTCAATAGATAATGCTTAAAATGGAAAAATCAATAAATAACTGTTTCAACTTTTTGTGTTTTTTGTTTGTTTTGCTATATAGTTGCCCACCAAAAACAAACAAACAAACAAAAACAAGTGGAGAAGTTGAAGACAGTTGTTTCTGAGGAATTGAAGAGAGTATGATGGAGAGGCTGCAGAAAGCTACATTTTAAAAATAAATGGGGGAGAATACTTGATGGATTAAATTAGGTGTCTCTGTTATAACTACTTTTAACATGTTGTCTACCCATCTCCCTATAGATCCAAACATACTTTGATAATAATAAAATAAACGTTCTCTTAGGAGAAATCACACATGTGAATGACTATGTGAAAATATGCAAGTTATTATTTTTTCTGGAATCTGCTCCAAAATATACCCTTTAAAAGACAGGTCAGCAAACACCTGTGCCAACTGGCATTTTTAATGCTCAATTGCACATTGGAATGAAACTATCTGCCTACATTGCTGAAACTTTTCATCTTGTTTACTCTAAGTGGAGAATGTCACACACTTGTAACGTTATATAGGATAATTTTTTTTCTCTTCTTCATGCCACATATTGTGTATTTCTCCCAAGTGAGTGGTTTGCTTTACTGTATGACATGGCAAACCAAAAAGCTGACAGCCTTTATCTGTGTAGGGTGTTATAAAATTCACAGAAGCATTTTTCTCTCACATTGCAGGATCTCTCAGCCGGTATCTTGTTTACTAATTTTTCTCCTGGGCTTCGTTATAGCCTTTTCCACCCAGCTGTTCTTTTTTTCCCTTGATTTCATTACATATTTCACCATAAATTGCATGAAATTCGATAAACTTCCTAAATGTCTTTTGAAACAAGGAAAGGTATAAATGAATAAATGATGAACTAATTACATATCTTTTAATTCACTGAACAGAAAATTGTTACTGAGGTATTTATAATCCCTAGAGATGAAAGATGTATAGTTATAATTCTCCTAATTGTTTACTTGGAACTTCTCTGCTTTTCTTAATTTAGTTAACGTTTTCTGTAATCTTGCTGTTAATTAAATTTTGAGGGAGACATTTAAGATAATTTAAAATCAATGTACTTAATATTTATTTTTAAATGATAGGACAATAGATTTTTAAGTGAGAAATGGTTGTAGTTTTTTTCTCTTTCACAGTCCTGTGATTGGCTACTTATTTTATTCCTGTTTTCTTTCTCTTGTTTTGTTGGAAAATCCTTTCCTTAAACTAAAACACACACTCTCACACACAATAATTTTATTTTTTCTCTGTGTTTTATAAAGTGCTCAGCACTGGGAAAATTCAAATGAATCAACGAAGCTCCTTGAGCAAGTTACTCTAAAAACCTGTTTCTGGACCGGTAAAGCAGGGATAATAGTAGCACCTGTCTCACAGAAATTTGGTCTGAGTGTTGAATAAGATAAAGCAACAACCACAGAGTGAGGAGCTCAAGGAATGTTTGCTGCTGCCACATTTCACTGGCTTGTTGCTAACGCTAAATAAAGACCTCTGAAAAATGCACAGCACTGTTAAAATGTAACAAAGTATGTTACATGAAATCTTACTAGTGGTAGGTTATAATTTCAGCCAAGTGAACACTTCTTGAATGTGATCCTATCTTGAAGCATATTAAGTATTTATATATATATATTTTTTGAAAGACCTATATACAGGTCTTAACACAGCTCCATTAAAATTTCATACTTAACCCTTTGTTCAAGTTTAATACTTTATGAAATCTTCATCCTAATGTTCAATTCATTACCTCTAATTTTCCAGTTTTGTGTGTTTGTAAATGTTACAAATAAATATACTTATATCAAAGCCAGTGATAATTCTATTGATTTGTGTGAACATTATCTTGCTCCATATTACCACTAAATAGTTATTTAATAAATTGTCTTAGACAATTTACTTTTGATTTTTTTTAAAGTAGAGCAATCTCTCAATTTTTGTCTGGAAAGAAAGTTTATTTATTTATGTTCCTCAGACTCACAGAAGCAGAGGGCTGGGCTAAAGACCTATTTAAAGCCCTTTGTTGTAGTAGGTAGGTTATCTCCCACTGGGGTTGTTCTGGCTAGCAGTCTGACTGAAGCTGGACTTTTTAATAGCTAAATCAATAGTGGAATTTAGAACCAGGATGACTTCTGTAATGGCTGCACGCAGTCTTACTGCTTATATTTACTGAGGTGTTTGATAGTAATTTTGGGGAAAAAAGCCTCACAAAACCATAATTATTTAATTTGAATTTATTATGACATTAGGTATTTTGTTTTAGGAAAGACAGTCTTCCCTAAAGCTATGTTATATCTGTAGGAAAGGTAATTCAGGGAGTGAGAAATGGTTCATGTTCAATTTGAGTTATTGGGTTTCCTTTTACGAAGAAATGCATAAATCTACAGCTTAAAGCATCAAGATTAGGATATTTATTTCTTCCACCTCTGCACTTACAAATAGTCTGACCCAAATCTATCTATCCAACCTTATTGCTGTAATGTGGACCCTTTGCTCTATTTCATGCAGGTTTCCATCTTTTCCACTTAAGCATTTCTGAATTTTCTGTTTCACTTCTGTCTAGAACCCACTCCTTAGGATCTCTCTACCTATATAAATTCTATTCAAAAATTTTCCCTAAGTAAGTCTCTTTCAGATTGATATTTTTTCCTTCCTTGTTTCCACTGAACCTTAATGTTTGTAACACATTTTATCATATGGATTGTTTTGTGTATAGAAGTGTTAACTTTCCAAATAATGTCTCATTAATCCAAGATGAATAGTTAGCTTTATAAAATAACTTAAATAATCATTTTGGTAAGAAACTTTTAAAAAATGTTAATTTTGTTAAGCTTTACAAAAGATGTTACTTCCCTACTTCAGTAAACATCTATATTAAAACAACTTAGGCTTTTCTTGGCGACATATGATCATAAACATGTAAGTGTTGTTTCTCTCCTGATACAATTAGCCCCAAAACTACTGTCAATTGTTGCTGTCAAGGTATAAACATTAAAAGGATCCCCTATTTCTCATTCAAGCCTCTGCTTCTAAGAAGATTCAATTATTGGTTCATTTAGTGTTTGTTGATCACTGTATTTCAGTATTATGCTAGTTACTAGACAATAGTAAAGTAGACATTGCTAGGTCTTATACTACTTATAGAGTATTGGTACTAAACAAAAAGCACATAAATAGAAGTATAAATTAAAGAAGGCACAAAGAAGGAAAATTACAGGGATGCTATGATGAAGTAAAACAAAGGTAAGTGATTTAGACGGGTGTGTCAAGGAAGACCTCTACAGAGAAGGGACATTGAAGCTGAAACCCAAAGAGCAGGTGAATTTTAGCCAGATGAGGAACAAGGGAAGAACATCTCAGGCCAAGGGAATATCGTATGTTAAAGCCCCAGGTTGCAAAAGAGCTTCGTGCTTGTAGGAATTAAAGAGAAGCCACCATCACAGGAGTGTAGTGACACAAAGCAATATGCAGCTAGTGGAATCAGATATTGCATGGCCTTTTTGGCTATTTTATGGATTTATATTTTTCCTAAGTACAGTTGGAAATAGGTTTCAGCAGGAAAGTGGGAAGATCTCAAATATATTTTAAGAAGATTTCCAGCTGCATGGGTTGAACAGGTAAGGGAGAAATTCCCTAAACAGTCGTTAGGCTGATTACAAGGTCCAGGCAGCGGCTCCACATATTATTGGTGATAGTGGAGTTGGTGAGAAGTGGATAGAATCAGGTTTGACTTTGGAGGTCTGAGCAACAGAATTTGCTGATGATGGATTTGTTATGTGGGTGAGAAGGTAGAGATCAATATTAACTTTTTCTTCAGGGCATAAGTGAGTGAAGGAGGCAGTTTGGAGACAAAGACATAATTAGTGTGTATAACCAGGAGATACAGAATTTCTCAACCTGTGTAACTGTGATCTGTCACCTGAAGTCTCAGTTTAGTTATTTTCAGATCCTTGGTGTTATTACTGAGGGCTGAGGCCCCTAGATATTGGCATTCTAGACATATGAAGGTCAAATTTTAGAGCTTAAGCTTTTTGGTACCAGGGACCAGTATCACACTTCTGAATTATCTTAAAGTGTTGTTCTCAGCACAGAGTAGGTGGTCACTAAGCTAATTTCACATTAACTAATTCATGTTTCATTAATGATAATTATTTGACAATTTCCTTGCTGGTAAGGATTATGTTTTATATTTGTTTTCCACTCTTTTTAGTGGTGGGCACATGGTGCTTCTTTAGAAGACCTGAATTAGAGGTTGCACTTTGACTATTTGTCCTGATTAGCATTAAGGACAGGACAGGAGAAAGAATATTTAAGAACCTCACTGTGCGTAGTGAATGTGAATATATTTAGTTAAATTAACATCTTTCTGCTTTCTTATACTTCTTCCTGCTTAAGGAGTTTGGGAGCCAGAATTAGACATGTATACACATTTTTGGCTACTCCTGGTTCTCTTATTGGGTTCTGCCTGACTGCAGAGAAAGTTTATTCTCATCTTCTTTCTCTGCCATGATGTAAACTGAATGGAGCAGTGTTAAATAATTATTCAGACACTTGTTAAAATGGTAAGAAAGACTATTCAGAACTGTGGTGATAGTTATCCAGACTATTGCAATAGGGAAGGAAGATCCAGCTCAATTTCAAATACAACAATAAATGGAATTTTTTAGCTAAGGAGCAGGTTAGGGAGAAGCGGGGGCAGTGGATGGAAAATTTCTAAGAGCAGACATCAAGGGTAGGGATAATTCTTGCTAAACTAACATGATCCCTGCTGAAGGCAGACCAAGATGACAAGGTATCACCTAGAAAATGGTAAGAGATGAGGAATTTAATCAGATATCAAGGATGATCAGATATCTAGGGTGGGGGATTCTTTCTAAACTAATTTAGCAAAATTCATGATAAAACTGGGATATGCAGGCTCAGCAAGAACAGGGGCGAAGGTCAAGCTTTACTAGAAAGAGGGCTCAGAGGCACCTGACTCAAATTTGGTCAAGGAGAGAGTCTGTCAGCAGGCTCTGCCTCTGTGGGCCTATAGTGGTCCTCTAGCTGTTCACAGCTACTAGACTGGCTGAGACATCTTGCATGCAGACCTAAGCTATTCTCCAAATGACTTTACTCGTAATAAAGTTGAAATATTTACCTCCTACTGTTTGACAGCTAGGTCTGTATTTTGAATGGCTCAGAACTCAGGTGGAGAATATGGATGTTGTTGATATTCATTGAGTCAGGGTTCTCTAGAGGGACAGAACTAATGGAATAGATATAAATACAAAGGGAAGTTCATTAAATATTAACTCACATGATCACAACGTTCCACAATAGGCTGTCTGCAGGCTGAGGACCAAGGAGAGTCAGTCCCAGTTCCAAAACTGAAGAACCTGGAGTTCGATGTTCAAGGGCAGAAAGCATCCAGCACAGGAGAAAGATGTAGGCTGGGAGGCTAGGCCAGTCTCACGTTACACATTTTTCTGCCTGCTTATATTCCAGCCTCAATGGCAGATAATTAGATTGTGCTCACCCAGATTAAGGGTGGGTCTGCCTTTCCCAGCCCACTGACTCAAATGTGCATCTCCTTTGGCAACACCCTCATGAACACACACAGGATCAATACTTTGTATCCTTCAATCCAATCAAGTTGACACTCAGTATTAACCATCACAGCCTTTAAGAAACCCAACACATATGTCCAGATATACCAACACATTTACCTGTTTTTTGCAGCATAGGAAAAGAGTTAATTCCAGAACTACAGTTATAACTGCATTATATTAATCTAGGTTTTTTAGATATGTTATTTCATTTATTCTCACAATGTTACTGAAGAAGCCAGTAATACCATAGAAAACTACAGCAGTGCCAGATGTTTGATTATAATTCTTTTGTTTTGTTGCTTTTCTAAAATATACCAGCTGATTCTAGGTATAAAAAGGTGGGACTGGAAATTTTCATACATTCTTTTGTTGCACTCATCCCTGTCATATTGTGCAATTGAGTGTCAGTTGGAAATTTTATATACTGTTCAAGCTTGACACATACTGGAGGAGTTTTGCTAAAAAGTTATGCTAAGCAAATATGAATTATCAACTTTGTGCAACCAACAGTTCATTGGTAACCTACTATATCTGCTTCTCCCAGCTCTAATTATCTTCATTTATGGTGTATTTCAGATGTTCTTGAAATTAACTTCTCTGAAAATTATGTAACCAAAAAAAATTTCTCGGAATGTGATACTGAGATGATTTGTTTGACCAAACTAAATTATAGCAAATGATTAGACAACTATTATCTTAGCGAAAATAGCAGTGATTTGGAAGTATAAAATCTTTCAGTTTGCAATTTTTCCTGTAATTTTATCTTTTCTCCGAGAACTGTTTCTTCCCTTCTACAAATAATAGTGACTAATTTCCACTTTTGTATTTTCTTTCTGTCTTATTTTGTTTTTTGCTGATTTAAGACACTACACTCCCTTTAGCTGCATGACATGTACAGGTATGCATCAAAGGTATTGCAGGTTCAGTTCCAGACCACCACAATAAAGTGAGTATCGCAATAAAGTGAATCACACGGATTGTTTTGGTTTCCTAGTACATATGAAAGTTATGTTTACACTATTTGTAGTCTATTAAATGTGCAATAGCATTATGTCTAAAAAATGTACATGCCTTACTTAAAAATACTTTATTGCTAGAAAATGCTAATGATCATCTAAGCTTTCACTGAGTCCTAATCTTCCATTTGGTGGAGGGTCTTATCTCAGTGTTGATGTTGGCTGAATGATCAGATGGTGGTTGCTGAATGTTGGGGTGGCAATGGCAATTTCTTAAAAAGATAACCAAGAAGTTGGCTTCATGGATTGACTTTTGTTTTCATGAAAGATTTCTCTGCAGCATGCAATGCTGTTATCATTTTACCAGTATAACTATTTTTCACAGTTGAACTTCCTTCAACATTGGAGTAAACCCTATTAAACTCTGCTGCTGCTTTATCAAATAAGTGTATAAAATATTCTAAATCCTTTGTTGTCATTTCAACAGTGTTCACAGCATTTTCACCAGGAGTAGGTTCCATCTGAAAAAAATCACTTTTGCTGCTTATCCATAATAAGGAACTCCTTGTCTGTGCAAACATTATGAGATTACAGCAATTCAGTCACATCTTCAGGCTTCATTTCTAATTCTATTTCTTTTGCTATTTCTACCACATTTGTGGTGACTTCTTCCACTGATGTCTGGAGCCCCTCAAAGTCATTGATGAGGATTGGAATATATTTCTTCCAAACTCCTGTTAATGTTAATATTTGGCCTCTTCCCATAAATCACCAATGTTTTAATGACATCTAGAGTAATGACTTGTTTTCAAAAAATTTTCAATTTGTTTTGATTCCTCTCATTCCATCAGAGGAATCATTATGTATTATAGATGCAGGCTTTCAAAATATATTTCTTAAATAATAAGACTTGAAAGTCTAAATTACTTCTTGATCCATGAGCTGCAGAATGGAAGTTGTATTCACAGGCTTGAAAATATTAATCGCATTGTACTTCTCCATCAGAGCTCTTGGGTGACCAGATGCATTGTCAATGAGCAGTGATATTTGGAAAGAAATCTTTTTTTTTTTTTTTTTGACCAGCAGATCTTAAGAATGGGCTTAAGATATTCAGTAAACCATGCTGTCAACAGACGTGCAGTTATCCAGACTTTGTTGTTCCATTTATAGAGCACAGGCAGAGTAGATTTAGCATAATTCTTAAGAGCTCTAGGATTTATAGAGTGGAAAATGAGCATTGGTCTAAACTTCAGGTCACCAGCTGTATTAGCCCCTCACAAGCTTGTCCTTTGAAGGTTTGAAGTCAGCCACTGACTTCTCTTTAGCTATGAAAGTACTAGATGGCATCTTCTTCTAGTAGACGGCTGTTTGGTCTACCTTAAAAATCTATTTGGTGTTACCACCTTTATCAATGATCTTAGCTATATCTTCTGAAAAACTTTCTGGAGCTTCTACATTAGCACTTGCTGCTTCATTTTACACTTCTATATTATGAAGATAGATTCTTTCGTTGAAGTACGTGAATCAACCTCTGCAGAAGAAAAGAATCAGACTTTTCTTCTGCAACTTCCTCACCTCTCACAGCCTTCAGAGAATTGAAGAGAGTTAGGGCCTTGCTCTGGATTGGTTTTGGCTTATGAGAATGTTGTGGCTGGTTAGATCTTCTATCCAGACCACAAAAGTTTCTTCATATCAGCAATAAGGCTGTTTGGCTTTCTTATCATTGTATATTCACTGGAGTAGCACTTTTAATTGTCTTCAAGAACTTTTCCTTTGACTTCACAACTTGGCTATTTAGCACTATCTTAGCTTTCTGCGAGCTTTCTTCACTAAGTGTAATCACTTTTAACTTCGGATTTAAAGTGAGAGACATAAAACTCTTCCTTTCACTTGAGCACTTGAACAAATTATGCCAATTAACTTCAATTAATTAATTATGCCAATTAACTTCAATTAATCAATTAATTAATAGAAGTTAATTGGCCAAATTTTAATATTGCTGCATTTCAGGGAAGAGGAAGGACTGAGAAGAGAGAGATGAACCACCTGACAGTGGAGCAGTCAGAACACACACAACATTTATTGATTTGTTTGTTGTCTTATCTATGGGTGTGGTTTGCGGTACTCCAAAACAATTACAATAATAACATCAATGACCACTGATCACTATAAGAGCTATAGAAATAATTTTAAAAGCTTGAAAGTT
>NW_016824694.1:0-16223 GCF_001698545.2 Rhinopithecus bieti | reverse complement strand
GTATTGGGGTGGGAGTTACCCGATTTAGCAGTGTTGTGTGTCTAAGTTCACCTGGCTAGGAAAAGGGATTCCCTTCCCCCTTGTGCTTCCCAGGTGAGGCGATGCCTCGCCCTGCTTCAGCTCTCGCTGGTCAGGCTGCGGCAGCTGACCAGCACCGATTGTCCGGCACTCCCTAGTGAGATGACCCCAGTATCTCAGTTGAAAATGCAGAAATCACCGGTCTTCTGTGTCGCTCGCGCTGGGAGTTGGAGACTGGAGCTGTTCCTATTCGGCCATCTTGCTCCGCCCCTGATTGTTTTCTATCTTATCCCGGTGTGGCTCATGGTGCCCCAAATAATTACGATAGTAACGTCAAAGATCACTGATTTTTCTGTACATCATATTGGGACAAATATAAAAATTACTGATTACAGATCATCATAACTGATATAATAACAATGAAAAAGTTTGAAATATTGTGACAATGACCAAAATGTGACACACAGACATGAAGTAAGCACATGCTGTTGGATAAATGGTGCTGATAGACTTGCTCGATGCAACGTTGCCACAAAGCTTCAATTGTAAAAAACGCAATGTGTGGAAAGTGTGATAAAGTGAAGCACATTAAAACTTGATATGCCTGTATTTCTTGGTCCTAAGAATAGCATTAGAGACCAGAGTCATCATTATGTATTAAAATAGGCATAACCTTAATTCACCAAATTCATGTTTAGGAATAAAGTTAGTTCTGCTATAACACAATTGTGATGTTCTCAATAAACCTTGAATTATTAAGAATCATGGTGTAAACACAGTTGAATGGAGCCAAGGAAGTTAGAACCTGGGTAAACTTAGAATGACAATTATAAGCTCATATTTTGTACAGGTATTTCAATGACACAGGTATTTTAAAACTATAAATACTTTATATTTTTAATGTAAATATTAAAGATTAATAAAATAAAATAAAAAATACATTAAAAATTCTGAGTTAAGTCCTATGCATTTTAAACAATGAAAATCAATGAACCTCTAATGAGTTACCATTATCCTAAATAATTTTGTAACCCATTGCTATGATAAAGACATGGCTGAAATTAGATATTTTAAAATGCATTAAGTCAAAGTTAATTATAGCATTCATAGCTGCCAATGTTTTTTAAATTATAAGTAAAGAAGAAGGCTAAGAGTTGTAAGTCATGTGCTTAACATTTAAAAAGTCTTTAAGATACCAGTTCCTGGGCCTGGCCTCTTATAATTAATAACAATTCACATATTAAAAATCAGGGTCATTATGAAAATCACAGTAGAAATGAAGTTCTGATATAGCTCAAAAAATCAGAACAAATGTTGCATAAGTGTATTTGCAAGTAGATACATCACAGCATGCTTTATAACAAGAAAATATAGAAAATAACCTAAAATTTCAGCAATAGAGAAATGGATAAATATATTTCATTCTGACAAATTCCCATAATGTATGTATGTATGTACATGTAATGTATGTATTCAGGGTATGTTATTAAATGACAAAATCTTATAGAATAGCCTGTATATAATAATTCTGTTTTTGAAAAAAACGTTTAAATTGATACATAACATTTGTACATATTTGTGGGGTACATGCATAGAATGTGTAATGATCAAGTCAGGGTATTTAGGTTATCTATCACCTTGAGTATTTATTATTTCTATGTGTTAGAAACATTTCAAGTCCTCTCTCCTGGCTGTTTTGAAATATACAGTGGATGTTAACTACAGTCACCCTACTCTCTATAGAACATTAGAACATATTCCATCTACTTAGACTCACATTCGTAGCCATTAACCAACCTTTCTTATCTCCTACTGCCACGGCCACCAAACCAGACACCCTTCCCAGCTTCTGGTATCTGTCACTCTACTCTGTACCTCCACAAGATCAACTTTTTTAGCTCCCACATATGAGTGAGAACACGCAGTATTTGTCTTACTGTGCCTGGTTTATTTCACGTAACATAACGACCTCCAATTCCATCTATGCTGCTAGAGATGACATGATTTCATATTTCTTCATGGCTGAATAGTATTCCATTGTATATATGTACAACGTTTTCTTTATCCATTCAACTGTTGATGGACACTTAGGTTGACTGCATATCTTTCCTACTGTGAATAGTGCTGCAATAAACATGCAAGTGCAGGTATCTATTCAATATACTTCATTTCTTTTCCTTTGGGTAAATAGTAGTGGGGTAAATAAATCATATGGTAGTTCTATTTTTAGTTTTTGGGGAAATCTTCATACTATTTTCCATAGTGGTTGTACTAATTTACATCCCCACCAACAGCATATAAAAGTTTCCTTTTCTCTGCATCCTTGTCAGCATCTGTTATTTTTTGCTTTTTAATAGTAGCCATCATTACTAGGGTAAGAAGCTTCTTAGGACTTGTGGAGGTGGTGGGACCCAGCTTGAGCTCCTTCTCTGGAGCGATGCCATCATTCGGCTTCCAGGCAGCTCCTTATTTATGTTAGTCTCAGGGCCGGTGTGGGTTGAGGGGCTATTCTGTGGTTTGCATTGCAGGAGTCCACAGAGGGAATACAGACCACTGTGGGGCGGGGGGGGGGGGTCACTTACTTATCCTTTTCCACACTGGGGAGCCTCTCCTGGCTCCCAGCTGATCCTGCCGAGCAAGCTGCCTGCCTTGCTTCTCTCTCCTTCCTTGCTTTAGTTGTTTCCTGTTACTTCTCCATTGAATTCCAGCATTCTCTCTTAGGTGATCTATCCAACGTGTGATTATTTACTTGCTATTTTATTTCTTCTTTTTAGAGGAGGTGGGTACCATATGCCTCTAGCCAGATACCTTGAAGCCCCTCTACCTGAAATTTTATATTTGCATTTATTTTCCAATGAAAATATCTGCAAAGATATATAACAAAGTACTAAGACTGGTTCTCTCTGGTTGGTGGAATTGTGAATGCCTTTTCATTTTGCTTGTTTCAGCTGAGTTTGTTTTCTAGAATAAACATGGATTATGTTGCTAAGAATTATAATAATTATCTTTTCTAATTAGTATTACTTAATAAGTAATTTTAAAAGAATTCAAATCTCCTTTAGTACTGCAGAAATTGAAATAGGGCTTTTGGAAAGTGGGAAAAAAGCAGACCCACAGTACAAAATTGTTTATAAGTACATGCTAAGTATTCTATCTTAATAACTGATTCAACAAAACAATATTCCAGAAACACGTAATGGACAGAGTGCTATAGCATGAACCCTTATGTAGTTTATAGAATGCATCCACGTTTAACTACTTATTTTCTATGTGTCCTTAAGTATAATTAAAAAGTAATATATAGATAGAAATGTGTATTGTTAATATTCTTCAGGGCTGAATGGCTAAGCTATGAAAAAAAGGCAATAAAATACCAATGTGTTGACTTTCCATGTAAAAATTAACATTTTAAAAGCAGTTTGACAGTCATTTATTTAGCCCTTATCATGTTGTAGACTTGGTGCTAGGTGGTAGGGTACAGATGCAGGCAACATGGTGCTTTGTCCCCAACAACTCACCATCCAGCTAGAGAGAAAGAAACATCAAATACCTAGTGCTGCTTTAAAAGCCTTGCTCAATTCCTGTTGCAGCCCACGACTGTCAGAATATGGCAGTGCTTCTTGAGCTGGCACAAAAAGCTCATTTTCTGCAGCACGTTTTTCCGCATGAGGGTATTTATTCCCAAGCAGCTACTCCCTCCTTTACAAAGGACTGATTTGGTATTCAGTTTGGTTGCAATGCCACAGGTGTTTTAAATTTGATGGCAGCTTCCAGCAAGCGTGGGTCTGAGAAGCTCTCTGTGTTGTCTGCCTGGGTGAGCATTTGCCAGGCCAAGTAAGCTCATTCATCGAAGGGAGGGCCTTGCAATTGAAAAGGCGTGCAGCACAAATGCATTGTCATGAGTTTGCCTGTTTTCCTCTTTTATTCTGTGCTCTCTGCCATGAGTCTCAAAATGTATTACTTCATAAGGAGGGATGAATGCCAGCATTTGCCAAGACATTAAGATACAGATCCTGCTTCTTCAGTTGACTAGATTAACATATTAAACAGCCTATTCTGGTAAGATGGTTTCAACTAAAATTTGTCTTTCCTTTCTCCTCCTGCTGGCTGTGATTTCGCTGGGTGATTTTTCTCCTGTGATGGCGCTCCCTCCAGTCCTACTCTACGCCAGTCATCATCCACACTGCCAACAGACTCATCTATTTTACATGAAAACCTGAACATGTTATCCCCTGCTTAAAATTTGTACAAACTGAGCTCATCCTTTAATACTCAGCTCACACTTTGCTTCCCATGCAGAGATGAACACCTTCTGGTCCACCTGAGCTTTGGCATACGCTTGTTAAAAGATAAACTTCAGCACATTCAAGTTTTAATGAGTTTGTTTGATCAGATAGTGATTCATGAATTGGGCAGCAGCAGACCACTGGGGTTAGGGGGCTGGGGCAAGAGAGGAAACTTATAAAGTGTTCATGGAAGCAAGACAAAGAAAATGCATTTGATTGGTTAAAGTGGAAAGTCCCTAGTTAGAGGTTAGTGGTAGTTTCTGGTAGGTAAAGTCTATATTTAGAGGTTAGCTGGTGATTTCTGATTGGCTAAGCATAATTTCATTTTACTATTTTCATCAGGCTTTGGTTTGCTTATGGAGGAACCCAAGACACTGAAGCTGTCTCAGCCTAATGGACTCCCAACTAAACTTTTAAAAACAGCTTTCATATGTTACCTATGCATGGTATTTGCAGTTCTTTTATGATATCTATTTCTGTTTCTAGTTAATATCTGAGTTCAAGGACTATATCTTATTTACCCTTTTAGTATCTACTATCAAGACACATGCACACATATATTTATTGTGGCACTGTTCACAATAGCAAAGACTTGGAACTAACCCAGATGCCCATCGATGATAGACTGGATAAAGAAAATGTGGCACATATATACCACGGAATACTATGCAGTCATAAAAATGGATGAGTTCATGTCCTTTGCAGGGACATGGATGAAGCTGGAAACCATCATTCTCAGCAAACTAACAGAGGAACAGAAAACCAAACACTGGACATTCTTACTCGTAAGTGGGAGTTGAACAGTGAGAACACATGGACACAGGGAGGGAGACATCACACACTGGGGTCTGTTGGGGGTTGGGGGGTAGGGGAGAGATAGCATTAGGAGAAATACCTAATATAGATGACGAGTTGATGGGTGCAGCAAACCACCGTGGCACATATGTATCTATGTAACAAACCTGCATGTGTGGCACGTGTATCCCAGAACTTAAAGTATAATCGTAATTTTTAAAAGTATCCAAATCTTATGTAAGACTGGGATATTATATGTACAAAAAACATTTGCTGAAAATATTAAATAAATTTATTAAATATTGAATAAACTATTAAATATTGAATGAATGGCAGTGGTTAAATCTCAGTAAACTCAGTAGATGATGAAGGTGGAGGAGTTGGGAGGGAGCATGTCTAATTGTTATCTATAGTATCTGATAAGACCAAGTGAAAATGGCTGGGATTTCTTTAAAATGATGTGTAGCTGGTATCCTATGACACAGCGTTTTCCTGTCTGTACACAATTCTTGGTGTTTGTGTGAATTCATTGGGTACCTTGGTGCTTAGTGTAGAAATGCATAATGAATGCTTTTTGACAATAAAGAAAATGAGTACAAGATGTGACTTAGGAAAATGCATAATTAAAAAATGGTACATTTAAAATCTCTCTTTACCCTAGAGCTTGTGAAATGATCATCCTATTATATAGATAATACTTAGGATTTTTTTTTTTTAAATCAGTTTTCCTTAAGATAGCCCAAATAACAGAAACTATCTTTCCTCTGAGGCTCTTAAGGAAAGTGAAAACCTCAGATAAACCAAAATTATTCAGTCTTTTACAGAACTGCCTGAATTTCCTTTTCCTTTTTCTTACTCTAGGGGAGTATCTAACAGAAAAGGTTTTGTTTTTTTCGTCCTCGAATTTTGCTCCATTTGAATAGTAGACAAAACAGCAGGGGATAATCTAATACTTTAACAAAATGGAAGATAGAATGTCCAGCTTAATAATCTTAAAAGTTAATTTCAACTAATTAAAATAAAATACGTTATCCTATCAGTATGGAGAATATATGTGTGAAAAAGATACTAGAAAGCTGCATAATAGATACTCAAAAGGTTAATGGTAAAAGAGAACTTAATATAGCCCAATCATTTTTAAATGTCATGAATTATATCTGGGTAATATTTTACACTGGATGATAACTATATGTTAAGCCTTAGGTTACTCTAGGATCCTTGAAATGAGAGAGAGAGAAATGCATGATATTTGATGATTGGTACCTGAATTTGAAAGTTTCCTTTAACCAAAATTTGAATAATTTCTCTCTAATTTAGAAAAAATATTTCATGTCTTGTTTGTGCCCCTTCATTCTTTTAGAACAAACCAAGTTGAGCTATTTATAATTGAAAATTAACATGGAAACTAAGGAGAGTATTTTATATCAAGGCAAGGAAGGCACTGAACAGAAAGAGACACAGGACCTGGCCAAAATATACCCTAAAAGAGTCATCAATAGAATCAACTGGAAAATAATAGAATTCATTTTCTGTCAGATACAAGAGAACATTTCTTGATACAAATGCCTTGTTTCCAAAACACATGTTACAACACCAATTTTCTTTTTTTAATATTATTTAATTTTATTAGTATTATTATACTTTAAGTTCTGGGGTACTTGTGCAGAACGTGCAGGTTTGTTACATAGGTATACACGTGTCATGGTGGTTTGCTGCACCCATCAACACGTCATCTACATTAGGTATTTCTCCCAATGCTATTCCTCCCCTAGCGCCATAGCACCTGACAGGCCCTGGTGTGATGCCCCCGCCCCGTGTGCATGTGTTCTCATTGTTCAACTCCCACTTATAAGTGAAAACATCTAGCATCAATTTTCTAGCTTTGCTTAGTTCTCCTGAGAAATCATGGCTCACTTATTCCTTTCCTTAGAGAAGAAGACCCCTATGTCTAGCTGCACAGTGGACGTCTATTCTATGTCTGAATCTCAACATATAAAACTACTGACTTAACCCCCAACGTGATTCTTTTGCAGTTCCTCTATCTTAGAAAGGACACCATCTACTTAATTCTTAGGCCAAAAATTTATGAGTTACTTTGATGTTTCCTGTTTTCTTACTTCTGCATTCAATCTAGCACCTCTTAATACATACTAAACCTCTCTTTAATATTTTCTCCTTCTACTACCACCACTGCCTTAGTACCAGTTACCATAACCTAGGAGAGACCAAAAAATGGCCTTCTGACTGATTGCCTGCTTTTTCTTCAGACCTTCTCCAATTCGTTGTGCGTCTTGCAGCCAGAGCTATCTTTCTGAAATGGAGGCTATATTATGTCATTGTCCCACTTGAAACCCTCCAGTGGCTTTCAATTATTTTAAAGTTTAAAAAGAAGGTATTAAACACAGATTACAAGGTCCTGAGTGGTCTGGTCCATCTCCTTCTTTAACCTTCCCTGAGCCCACTGTCATTTCTTTAGCATCATTGGCCTTCTTTCAGTCCTACACATATACCAAGGCCCCTCCCTCCTGTGCTTGGACCTTTGCACATGCTCTTCTCCAGTCTGGAAAACTCTTCTGTCTCCCTATCATTGAATAAACTTGTATACTCTCTTTATTTTTTGATACTGTCTCCCTATCATTGAATAAACTTGCAACTCTCTTTTTGGCACTAATCATAATTAAAAGTTTAAATTTGTTGAATTAGTAAGCAGTCTCCTTTACTCAGCTGTAAGCTCTTTAAGGTAAGGGACCACGTCTTGTTTTTCTCACCTATGTGTCCAGAACTTACCATATTACTCAACATATAATGTATTATCAATGGTAACAGGCATATTAGCATGTACTGACATTGGAGATAATTTTTGTTTAATAATTAATATTAAAAAAGAAAATCTGTTTTTTAACATAATTACACTAAATAAATCTATCTTAGATACTATTATTGATTATATATGGGGGAGTCAATGTACTTCTTGCATTCTTAAAAACAACTGAGCAGATGTTACACATTCAGATTATTTGGCTTATGTTAAGACATGTTAGACTTGGAATATGTTTTGTCTACCTCAAAATATTGTACATTTTTAGCTTATCAGTATAAGAAGATCTTTTTCAGAAGTATCAGTCACTGGGCACAATGGAATCATTACACAGAGCCAGTGCAACATCTTGGAATGAACTTGAGCTTTGGAACCACACTTATTTGGCTTTGAATCCTGGTTCTGCTATTTCTTACATGTGTGAATTTGGGTAAATGACTTCATTTCTCTGAGCATTAGTTAAATCATCTGTAAAAGAGGTTTTGTAATATCTATCCCATGTGATCATTGTATGGGTTACTAAATTTAATATATATAATTATAATTCTTTCTATTTAATAGGTACTCAATAAAAAGGCTTCATTCTTACTCTCTATACCTTCCTCCCAGGTAATCTGCATGTTTAGAAAGACATATCAATTTGATTTTCATCTCTTCTGCATGCTCCATCTGCATGGAGAATGTTCTTTAAAACTGAACTTTAACTTAAAGGGAGCTAGAGAAAAAGGATGGAAGGAGGATGCAATATGTCAATGAATCACCATGGGACACGCAGGCTAATGCCTTGTAAACAGCCAGAGATAAAAAGGATAAGGGCTATTAGGCTTTGATATGGTGGTTATTTGATTTCAGGTGGCTTTTAGTTTGCTTAAGTTATTCATGTAAAAAACCCTGTTCTTTGGGAGAAATTGGTTTTGTTTATCTGCTTCTATGAGGGAAGGATGTATTGATGTTTCATGTTATAAGTGCTTTCAGTGTGCTCTTTTAACATTACTTAGTTTAAAATGAAACGATAAAGTGGATACTGCAAACATAGTAATCAAGTTAACTCCTACTTTAGTTCAAAATTAAAAATACAGCTAATGACTGTATAGGGGTGTTGTTACACAGTGAGGAGACAGATAATCTTGAGGTCCCTAATTTTATCAACAAATCATGTAGCTAAAAAATATCACTATAATCAATTACTTGGCTACTTTTACCTTCAGGGAAGACTGTGCTTGGACCACCTCAGCAGAAAGATTATCTGGTTCATTGCTTCTAAAATACTGTATGGGCTGGGAGTGTATTAGGCTCAGGCCTGTAATCCCAGCACTTTGGGAGGCCAAGGCTGGTGGATCACTTGAGGCGAGGAGTTCAAGACAATCCTGTCCCCAACATGGCGAAGCCCCGTCTCTACTGAAAATACAAAAATTAGCTGGGCATGATGACACATGCCTGTAGTCCCAGCTAATCAGGAGGCTGAGGCAGAAGAATCACTTGAACCCAGGAGGTAGAGGTTGCAGTGAGATGAGATCGTGCCACTACTCTCTAGCCTGGGTGACAAAGGAGGACTCCACCTCAAAATAAAAGTAAAATAAAAAATAAATTACTGTATGTCAATGACACTTTTTTCATCAAAGCCTGGTGAGCTTTGCCCTTTTTGTCTTCCTTTTCCTTCAGAGATAGCCATTGTGTCTTGATGCCCACTTCTTAGCAAGTAATCTGGAATATTATAGATGCTTGTATTAGGAAAGAAAGCATAGAAGCATTCTCTAACAAATCAAGACTGTTACAAGAATTAATGATGTAGTACACGTCTGTCTTCAGAGGACAGATAATAAATATAAAGTCAGTATATGATGAAGGCATTACTTTTTGACCTTTTGTTGCTCATTGCACAATTTTATTTTTTCACAAAATTAAGGAATAGGTATAATTTCCACATAAAAATAAATACATGTATGCACTGTAAAGATGCTTCAATGGGCTATAAAAATCTCTCTTCAAAGGCATTAATCTCTACAAATTCCTCCTTGATTGACATGATACAATAATAATGATTTGTATGGCTAACAATTATTTAGTGCTTATCATATGTTAGATACTATGAAAATTATTTTATATACTTAATTCTCATCACATTTTGTTGAGGTAGGTATTTATAAGTTATGTTTACTACATGAGGAAACTGAATCTTGGAGAGGTCAGGTAACTTTCCTAAGATCTCTGCAGCCTAGCATGTGATGGGGGTGTTTTGAGCTCAAGTTTGTTTGATTCTGAAGCCTTTGATCATGGTCATTAGTCAGAAGTCAGCAGATGGACACTGATGGGAAGTCAATGCATTTTTTTGGGTAATGTCATTCTTTTATATATTTGTGTGGACATTTGAGTAACATAAGCAACATGAATTTAAGTTATTTTTCTCCTCTGTATTCTCTGAAAAAGCTTCCGGGTATGATCCTTCCTGCTAGTGAGTGCAATTGGATGTGAGTAATAGCCTATGAGATTACTCAAGCACTTTGTTGCCATGGAGTCAATGAAAATGCTAGGACTAAGAAAAATGGTGATGTGCAAAAACTGATGCTGCTACATCAATTAAATCATTCATTAATCCAATAAAGCATTGGAAAGCTATTATATGCCTAGTAAGATTTCAGGTTTTAAAAACAAAAAATGAACAGCATACATTCTATGTTCTTCATAAGCATGTATTTTAGTGTGTGTGGCAAGACAGGAATTGATAATTAATGAATGAAATAATGACACATTTAATAGTAAAGGCATGGAAAATGACTCTTAGCACACATACAAGGAGTGCACATAAAAGAGAGTGTTTAACTGGTTGGAGTTTTAAGGAATAATTCTAGAGAAAGTTATAGTTGAGTATGAGATGCAGTTCTTCATTTGAATGAGGAGAAGTACAAGGTGATGGCCATTCCAGAAAGAGAAAATGATGCAAAAGCAACTGAGACTCTGAGTAGTTTGATATGACTGCAATGGAAGCACCAGGAAGTGGGAGACAAAGTTGGAAGGGTGAGTTAAGAAGAGTGTATTGGAAACCTTGTAAAGGTTTCTATCTATGTTTGATGAGGAATCATTAAAGGATTCTAGGTAGAATAGTGACATCATCAGAGTTATATTTTAAAAAGATCATTCCAGATTCGGACATCACTATCTATAGGAAATCTATGTTGGTAAGGGCTACAGACCAAAGAATTCACTCTAGCCAGTTAAAGGAGAATGACATTTATTGACAAATACAAGGCTTACATAATTTCATAGTACTCATCCTGGAAAACATGTCCAGCAACCATGAAGCCAAAAAAATTCCACTCTGGACACGTTGAACTATTCTAGCAGGAACAACACACCTACTTTGAACCTGCTTGGATCACTGATGTTGTATCTATCTATCTATCTATCTATCTATCTATCTATCTATCTATCTATCCTTATCCAATCTATTCTGTCTATCTTATTCCTAGCAGGGGGAAACACCACAACCTACTTTGATCTGTTTGGATTCACTGATGTTGTTCTATCCTATCTATCTATTCTTCTAAGCTATCTATTTCTCTATCTATCATCTATCTGTCTATCTACTATTCTAGCAGAAACACCACACCTACTTTGATCTGTTTGGATCACTGATGTTGTATCTATCTATCTATCTATCTATCTATCTATCTATCTATCTATCTATCTATCATCTGTTTTAAGGAATTGGCTCATGTGATTGTTTAACTGTGGGAGCTGGCAAGACTGAAATCTGTGGGGCAAATTAGCTGGTAGGTCTGTGTTGCAGTCTTGACACAGACTTGTTTCTTCTTTGAGAAACCTCAGTCTTTGCCTGTGAGAAACACACATTCAACCATCCAAACCCAAAGAATGGACTTGGAGACGCGAAGAACAGTGGAAGTGAGACTTTTAATGGTGATCTTGCAAGATTATGTGTCTGGTAGGCCAGCACACCTGGGGCGGTTACAGCAGGTAATTTATCTTCTAGCACACAAGTCCCTCTGTCAGTTCCTCACTGGTCAAGTACTATGGGGTTACAATCTTCCCGGAGGTCACCTAAGTTTCATTATCCCCCTTACAAGGTTATAGCTTGGTCCCCTTCCCCGTTTAAGTTTCGATTTTGCAATAGTGAAACTTTCTTCCCTTTTAATGGCTGACCCCTCCTCTATCTTCTGTTTCCTTATCGTGACTTTTTAGGTGCATGAGCCATGTGGTTTGTCACGTCTGTAGGCTGGCTGCTAGTATTTAGATTCATCATGCCTCAAAATGGGCCATTTAAAATGTTTTCTCATATTGTCCTCAAGGTTTTCAACTGATTGGATGAAGTTCACCCACATTATGGAGAGTAAGCTGCTTTACTCAAAGTGTACTGATTGTAAATGTTAATCACATTCTTAAAAGTATCTCCACAGCACCATCTATACTAATGTCTGACCAAACAACTGGCCACCATAGCCTAACCAAGCTGACACATAAAATTAGCCATTATACCTGCTAAAGAAGAAACAGTTTCTTTCTCCTTCATGTATTTTTTTTCCCTCTTGCTTATAATGAACTCAAGTCTTATATAAATACAGAGCAGAGATCACTTACTTGCACCCCAGTTGCAAGTGAGTCTAAGAAAGAGAATCTTTACCTTTCCAGCCTTTAGAAAACCAGGAAGACAAACTAGAAGTGAGCTTGAATGGGCATTGAGTTAGCCAGCTAAATACTTCTTTAACTATTCAACATCTATTCAAACCTTATTCTCACACCTAAACTTCCAAGCAAGAACAAGAACAATAAAAACTAGAACAACAAGGACAATAACAAGAACAATAACATCAACAACATAAAAGTAAAAATTATATAACATAATTCAATTACCCTTTGCTCAAATGAAAACTCACTTATTCTCTCCTCAGAAGGGAGGTCCACAATCTCATCTATTTCTGCATTCTTTTCTGAATCATGTTCATAATGTTCATTTCTATTCTATTACAGATACATATCTTGGTATGATATCTTGGTATTTGGTAAGTTGTGGAATAAATTATAAAGCTCCTAGCAAAGAATTCATCCTATATAAATTGGGAGAAGAAAGCTATATAGGAAAAACTCCCCCTCTCTCCTCCCCAACACTGCTCTCTCTCTCTCAGAGTAGATATAAAGTAGCTTACCATATTTCTAATGTCTGCAACTTTTATGAGGCTATGAGGCATTAGTTAATATTTGTGACTAGTCATAAGTTTGTAGTTATTGTTTGTAACGTCCTGCATCACTAGCTATTTGTCTTAGTTTGCTTTGTGCTGCTATAACAGAATACCAGAGACTGGGTAATTTATAAACGACAGAGACTTATTTCTTACAATTCTAGAGGCTGAAAAGTTTAAGGTTGAGGATCCCTGCTTTGGTAAGGGCTTTCTTGCTGTATCATCCTATAGAGGAGGAAGGTGGAAAGGTGAAAGTGAGGGGGAGAGAGAGAGAGAACGCAAGTGACCAAGGGGGACAGAACTCACTTTTAAAACAAGTTCATTCTTGAGATAACTAACCCACTCCCAAGATAGTGGCATTAATCTATTCATGAAGGCAGAGTCCTCATGCCCTAATCATCTCCTAAAGGTCTCACTTCTCAACACTGTTGCATTGGTGTTAAGTTTCCAGCACAAGAATCTTGGAAAATACATTTAAACCATAGCACCTTTCTTAAGTTAGATTACTACTCATAAATTTGTGGCCTTTTTTTCTTTTCTAATATAAGCATTTCAATCTATAAAATCTTTCTAATACTACTTTTCAGGTCATGTAAGTTTTAATATACAACATTTACATTATTGTTTATCTTGAAGTATTTTCAGATTTCTACGAACATTTCTTCTCTGACTTGTAAGGTATTTAGAAGTGACTTTTGAAATTTTTTAAGAATGTGGGTTTTCATTTGTCTGTTTGGAATTGATGGATTATTTGCATTGTGTTCAGATAATATGGTTGATAATATATTAGGTTTTGAAATGGTTTTGCAAACTTTTATATGTCCTTGAGAAAACGTATATTTTCTAATTCTTGCTTGCATAGCTCCACATATGGTTTTAAAGATTGTGTTTGGTAATTGTGCAATTTAAATATTCTTTCCTGACTTGTTCTTTGTTTATCCTGTTGAAAATTGAGAGAAGCATGTTGAAAACTCTAACTATGGCCATGGATTTGTCAAATTTTCTTACAGTTCACCTAACTTTTGATTTACATATTTGAAGTTACTTTGTTTTGAATTATTATATCTTTTTTGCAAACTTAAACTTTTATTATTATGTATGTATCTTAGTGATTTTCTGATGTTTTGCCTTCACATCACCCTTTCTACACGCTTATGGTAACAGAATGTTTCTTTCTTGTGGGAAATTCATTCCATGTGATTCAAGTGGGACAGCCTAAGCATTCATCCTGTCTCACAATTCTTAGGGCTGGTCTCATTTTCTGCCTAGATTCTTAAAACATGTTTATGTACTCTTAAATATTCAGATTTGATTTAGTGTGTTTATTGATATATGTTTATTCCTACTTTTGTGTGTGTGTGTGTTCTGAAGTTTTTAGAATTGAGGTTATGTCATTTCTTTTTATTCTTACTTATAACATGAATAATCTGAAGAGTTTCTTTCAGATTTGATTTATAATTAATATTTGTCCTACAATTTTCTGTGCCAATTTAGGGCTCAAATCCATTTGCTTTGGCAGAAACCTTCAAGTTTCCTGCCATTTTCCCAATGTAGAATGCAATCCTGAACCTTAGTGTCTACGGAGAAAATCAGGACCAAATATAGATTTATCTTATTTCATCACCTCTCCCTAAAAAAGTTTCATTTGCCTACAATTCACCGAAGGCAAAAATATTAACAAAGTGACATTTATGTATCTTATTCATGGAATTAATGGGGAGAAGGATGGAGCAGGGAGACATCTTATTTGGAGATCTTTGTGTACCAGTATCCCACTCCTCACAACCTGATTTTCACTCACCAGAACTTAATTTCTGATAGGATTTTCTCAAACTCATTTTTTTTTTTGCTTTTAAAATTGTCTTTTATCTTGAACTTTCTCCCATTTAATAAAAGTCAATATGATATACTCCTGTAGATTTTATGTAATAAAATTATTTATGTTGTTGAGTAAAAAAAAAAAAATCTTGGGGCCTGCCTTGGTCAGATGTCTGTCATATACCTTCTCATCTGCTTTGCTACAAATGGTTGCAAGTGGTGGAGTAAATTTTTTTTTTTTTTTTTGTACAGTATGCTCTATTTAGTCCTTTCTTTGTTATGTTATTTATAAATTTTTTTCTTTGAGAGGAGCTAAGGCTTTTGAGTCATATGGATCTTTCTGGCTGTCGTTTTCAAAGATTCTCTCCTGGGTTTGTACACCTTTTTTCAAAGAGTTTGAGCTGACACATTAGCTTCCTCTTTGTAGGATTTGTTGTGGCTATCGGTTTCTTAAGAATTTGGGGAGATAGAAAAATTGCTATCCAACCACACATTTCTTCTTACCGTGATATTGTTCATAGCTTTTAAACATAGTATGTTTTAGATATTTATCCCAATTAAATACTACTGTGAATATGGCATAACAGGAACTAGTCATTTATCTAAACTATGCAAGATATGTCTTCATTTGGTTGCACAGACAAGGAGATGAGCCTGAAGTAATGATCTGTGGCTTTGTTTCTCAATAGCACTAGGATGCTAGTGGGAACAAATTGCATAGCTGAGTAAAAGGACAATTTACTAACACTCAACATTAACCTTTGCCTTAAGAGAAATACACATGGATTAATCATGTCATTTTAATAAGCATGAGTAACTGAGAGAAAAAAAAAGTTATATGACGTTATACTGAATCAGGAAAATATGTAAGCTGAGGATTTTAAACAATGTCTAGCAAGTGTGACTATATTCAAGCACCCCAGGAAGAGTAAAGTTTTATCAAATTTTGCATAATAAAATCAGAGAAGTGAAGCATGCAGAAAGTTTTGAGAAGGCTCTAACTAGAAAAGCTAGAGTTGATCTTTTTCTAGGTGATAGATTCATCATGCATAAATTACTGTTCTGCTTGTGAGTCATAATTTATTTCTTATTCATTTCCATACATATACTATCCTTCTTTTATTCAAAACTTTATAGGTTCCATTCCATTTGATAAAGGAAATGAAAATAAGAAGGTAATTGTGAATTGCATGCCTGTATCAAAACATGTCATATACTCTACAAATATATACACTTATTATGTACCAACACAAAATAAAAATTAAAGGTAAGTTGAAGGGAAAAAGAAATATAAAA
>NW_016824693.1:0-223 GCF_001698545.2 Rhinopithecus bieti | reverse complement strand
TGATTTCTTCTTGATCCATGGGTTACATATTCTTTGATAACGTGCTCTTTCCATTTCCACCAGTTTCTAACATTGCATTAAAATTTTTTATAACATGATTTTTAATTATTACCCAGTATTCCAAAAATCACTCAAATATTTAACGAGGACCCGCTCTTCCGGACGCTATTCTGGGGATACAGCAGTGAAGAAATAAGATAAAAATTCTTGTTTTTGGGGCTTT
>NW_016824692.1:0-224 GCF_001698545.2 Rhinopithecus bieti | reverse complement strand
AGCTGTGGGTCCAGCTGTGGCCAGACCAGCTCCTGTGCACCTGTCTACTGCAGAAGAACCTGCTATCACCCCACATGTGTCTGCCTGCCTGGTTGCCTAAACCAGAGCTATGGATCCAGCTGCTGTCAGCCCTGCTGCCGCCCAGCCTGCTGTGAGACCACCTGCTGCAGGACCACTTGCTTCCAGCCCACCTGTGTGTCCAGCTGCTGCCAGCCTTCTTGCTG
>NW_016824691.1:0-223 GCF_001698545.2 Rhinopithecus bieti | reverse complement strand
GTTTTGTATTTTTTAGTAGAGACGGGGTTTCACCATGTTAGCTAGGATGGTCTCTATCTCCTGACCTCGTGATCCGCCTGTCTCGGCCTCCCAAAGTGCTGGGATTACAGGCTTGAGCCACCGCGCCCAGCCCTTTTCACTTTCTTGATAATGTCATTGCACACACAAAAGTTTTTAATTTTGATGAATTTCTATTTACTTATTTTTGTTTTGTTATGCTTTT
>NW_016824690.1:0-542 GCF_001698545.2 Rhinopithecus bieti | reverse complement strand
GTGGGTGTGTGTGGGGTGTGTGTGTGGGGTGTGTGTATGTGTGTGTGTGTATGTGTGTGGGGTGTGTGTGTGGTGTGTGTGAGGTGTGTGTGTATGTGTGTGTGTGTGTGGTGTGTGTGTGGGGTGTGTGTGTATGTGTGTGTGGTGTGTGGGGTGTGTGTGTGGTGTGTGTGTGTGTGGGGTGTGTGTGGTGTGTGTGTGTGTGTGGTGTGTGTGTGGGGTGTGTGTATGTGTGTATATGTGTGTGTGTGTATGTGTGTTGTGTGGTGTGTGTGTGGTGTGTGTGGGGTGTGTGTGGGGGGTGTGTGTGTATGTGTGTGTATGTGTGTGTGTGGGGTGTGTGTGTGTGTGGGGTGTGTGTGGTGTGTGTGTGTGGGGTGTGATGTGTGCGTGTGTGTGTGGTGTGTGTGTGGTGTGTGTGTGTGTGGTGTGTGTGTGGGGTGTGTGTGTGTGGTGTGTGTGTGGGGTGTGTGTGTGTGGTGTGTGTGTGTGGTGTGTGTGTGGGGTGTGTGTGTGTGGTGTGTGTGTGGGGTGTGTGTGGT
>NW_016824689.1:0-1361 GCF_001698545.2 Rhinopithecus bieti | reverse complement strand
AAACTGAAAAAAAAATTCTAACACCTAATTTGTCTTTAAAAATAGTTTTAAAAAACTTGTAATTAAATACTCTGAATCAGCAGATTAAAAGGAGTCATTCACTATGATCTTTTGATCTTTGCCTTCAGGCTGGAGCTGTTTATACCATCCCTATAGATAATTGCCTACCTTCTTAAGCTTCTTGTGAACAAGAAATTCCAAGGCCTTGTTGGTGATGCATATCAGTGCCTAATGTCAGAGCAGGGACAATTTCCTTTCTGTGGCACCCAAAATCCCTTTGGTTACAACTTATCCACTTACTCTAGTTCTTCTGCTTATCCCATTTGAGTTCAACATCCTCTATTTACATGGTCATATGATTTTAAAAGATCATTTAAGGCCTTTTCTTCCTCCTCGTGTCTTAACTAAGGTTTAATAGTGTAAGAAACATTTGCATAGGGACTAGTGAGTAGAAGAGGAACTTGGATGTGTCTTTGCTTGGGCTGCCCAGCTTCACTGGACTGACCTTCTGACCCCTGTCCAGCAAGCCAGCTCTATTGTTTCCTCCAAGGCCTAGGTTCTCTCAAGTCTCATTGCCCTCCCAACCCTTCTTTTAGGTGTTTCTCTGTCTCAGGGCAGACATTGAGCCAGGTTATAAAATCATAATGTGGTTTGCAACCTCTCCTCATGTGCCCAAGCCCCTCTCTAAGGTTTTTTGGAGTGGGGTTGCAAGGGATCCCCCCTGAACCTTGTCCTGCTACCTTCTGGTTAACAACGTTAACCTGTCTTTTCTCTCACATGAGTTTCATACGTCTCTGCCAAAAAGGACAGGGTGACATACAGATAATTTTTTTGTTAATGAGCAAAAGTGGCTGTCTAGGGAAGATTCCTTTTGCCAGGTAATTTTTACATTTTAACAGCAACCTTCTGGAGATTGTGTACTCTCTTGTGTTGTATATTGTTGTCGATTAGAATTTCTAGCTAATGATGAAAGGAGTTCTGTAGTATTCCAAGCTGGAGAGGTGATGTTTTGGGTCTGGTAAGGCTTTGCTAATCTTACCTCTCTGATGTAGGTCACAATTTTTACTAACTCATAGCAGGGCTGGGACTGCTCACTTTATTATTTTTAACTACTTTAAAATTTGGAAGTGTAATGAATACATAATGAAAAATAAGCCTCCCTTCTCTAGCCTACCCAAACTCCCATTCACCTTTCCCCCATAGCATCAAATACACTTATTATCATACAATACGTATACAATTCATAAATATTAGCAACATGATGAACTTATTTATATTCGTTAATAAGGAAAAAGAGCAAGAAAAGTTGGAAGGCACAGAGCAAAACATATTCAATATAACCAAGGAAAGTTCTTATGAAA
>NW_016824688.1:0-1500 GCF_001698545.2 Rhinopithecus bieti | reverse complement strand
GAACACTATTAACAGTCCTTCATAAAATGGTAGATTCAGTCTAAGGACTAAGAGCAGATCATTCTGGAATAACAAGCGATTACGTTTACAAACACCACTTACCATTTGGTCCTAGGTTTTCATAAAAAACTGATATAGGCAGCAGATGTACACAGAACAACCTAGGTGAGGCTGGTTTAAGTGTAAAATATCCACACACTCAAAGTCTAAGAACAACTGACTTAAAACAATCTTGGAGAAATTGCCCAATATCACAAATATAGCAGTCACCCCTAAACGGTGTTTTGATTAATGACAACCAATTTCCTTCAATCTTAAAGACAACCAATTCAAGCCAGTAGGTTAAATCCTTGAAGTATACTGCAATGCTACTCCTTTTTTCAGGTGAGAATTTTGTGCTAAGAACTAATCAGGGAAATGGAAGTAACGAAAACAAGACGCCAAAACACGAGTATAAGAAATACAAGCCTCCTTAATAATCAGTCAAGAAAAAGAGAATCAGGTTATGTCTCCTCCCACCCATTCTTTCTGTCTTAACCTTTTGCAAAAGTCGGCTGGATTCAGAGTAAAAATAAATGAACTTTACAATGAGTCAAGTACCACCAAAAATCAAAAGCGGGAGCTTACTCGTCCTCCAGGTCTGACCCGCCTCCAGCCCGAGGCCACCAAAAGACACACCTCCCTTCCCCCAACCCGCCGCAGCCGGCTCTACAGGTAACAGGCGTTTCTTCTCGCGCTGTTTGAACAAAAACAATCCAGGAGGAACAGATTTGGTTTTTTAAAAAAATGAACAAAAGCCAAAAAGGCCACAAACACAACCTAAACCTCCTAAGAAGCCGGACTACTCCCGTTCTGCACATTCCCTCCCAGAAGGATGTGGACCCCCCGGGGCGGCGGGAACCAGGAAGCTCTCGGGGCCTCCCTGGGCCAGACCCGCACCCGGGAAGCCGCCGCAAGGCTTCAGGAGCCCCAGGTCGCCCGAAGGCCGCGCCGCAGGCTTGAACAAAGGGCGGGTGCAGCGGCCTCGGCGCTTCCGAGCGCGTTCGGGGCCGGACGCCCGGCGTCCGGCGCTGGCTCCAGAGAGGCGGCGGGCACGGGGCGCAGAGGCCTGTCTCGCGCCCGAGCCGCGGCCCGCGCCCCGCCGCAGCCCCCGGGGACGGTACTCACACACGCAGAGCTCCACCACGTACGCGTAGTAGGACCAGACGACCACGAAGGTGATGAAGAGCACCGGCACCCAGCCCACGACGCGCTGGCAGCAGCGCCACAGCGTCCAAGGCGCCATGTTCCGCGGGCGGCTGCCGAGCCCCGCGTCCCACCGTTCTGGGGAGCGCGGGAGCCCCGGCGGCGGCGACTCGGACGCTCCGGGCGGCTCCTGGTCCAGCTCCCCTGCCTCCGAGGCACGGCTTGTGGGAGCAAAAGTCTGAGGCGCCGCCGGGGCTCCTCCCGTCCCGGCGCCCGGCCAGGTCCCGCCCCCACCCCACATCCCGTCGCCCCCCT
>NW_016824687.1:0-1107 GCF_001698545.2 Rhinopithecus bieti | reverse complement strand
TGTATCAAATTCTTCTCATTGATATATCTTGTCCTTATTAGGTAGTTGTTTCCCAGCTGGGTGCAGTGGCTTATTCCTGTAATCCCAGCACTTGGGAGGTCAAGGCGGGAAGATTGCTTGAGCCTAGGAATTCAAGACCAGTCTGGGCAAAATAGTGAGACTCCATCTGTACAAAATTAAAAAAAAAAAAAAAAAAAAAATACCCCAGTATGGTGGTGTGTGCCTGTAGTCCCAGCTAGTTGAGAGGTTGAAGTGGGAGGATTGTTTGAGCCTAGAAGGTCAAGGCTGCAGCGAGCCGTTATCTTGCCACTGCACTCCAGCCTGGGTGATAGAGCAAGACCCTGTCTTAGTAAAATAAAATAAAATAAAATCTTTGATTTCCAAAATGATTTTTGGTTGCATAGGAGAGAAAGAAAAAATGGAATATCAAAATTAGTTGTGTATGCTGAGTTTTTCTCCCACTTCCTTCCTTTGGGTTAAACAGCCTCTCTTCTATTTATTTTAACCTGTTTGCAATTTATTAGGCTTGGTAGGACCCAGCTGTTATACCTCACTTAGCACATTACCCATTTTGCTTTTTTAAAGTGACTGAGGCAGCAGCTGTTCTCCAGCTGCACACAGAAGGCCCACATAAAGCTGGGTTTAGCACATAAGCCCCACTCTAAGAGCATTAATTCACCAACCCAGTCTTTCTGTTTTGTCAGCTACTCAAAGTCTATACTTGCCTCTGTGAGGCTTCAGAAATAATGGATGAATCTTCTGTTAATGAAAATACACTTCCAGATATAATATACACACTAAGTGTGGTGTTAGAATAACAGATGTGGCTGCTCAGCATTTTTTGGACTCTTGTAGGTATATAGAATTGTGAGAATATTAATTTTGAGGATCTATAAAGAGTTAGGACTTACCAGTTATGATTTGAAACACTCAAAATTATCTCTTGGAGTCACACAAAATAGCTATTATTTTATTTGAATGAGATCATTAGCAGATTGATAGTTGAACAAGGTGCTGTATTTTATGGTGCTATACTTTATGCCCTCTCTTCCCTTTGTAAGGTTTTCAGGCCTATTAATTTTTTTTTTTTTTTTTTTTTTTTTTTTT
>NW_016824686.1:0-243 GCF_001698545.2 Rhinopithecus bieti | reverse complement strand
TGAGATGAGATGATGAGATGAGATGATGAGATGATGAGATGAGATGATGAGATGATGAGATGAGATGAGATGATGAGATGAGATGATGAGATGAGATGATGAGATGAGATGATGAGATGATGAGATGAGATGATGAGATGATGAGATGAGATGATGAGATGAGATGAGATGATGAGATGAGATGATGAGATGAGATGATGAGATGAGATGATGAGATGATGAGATGAGATGATGAGATGATGA
>NW_016824685.1:0-709 GCF_001698545.2 Rhinopithecus bieti | reverse complement strand
GATTTTGGTTTGGTGTAAACTACAAAAGTGTGTGTGTGCCCTTTTACCTGTTCTTTTGTGGTGTATGTGTGGTGTGAGCGTGGTGTTTTGTCTTGAGGAAACATGGGTGAGGCACAAAGTAAGCCCACTCCACTAGCAACTATATTGAAAATTTTCAAAAAAAAAAAAAGGGATTTAAGGGAGACTGTGGAGTACTATAACACCAGGAAAACTTAAAACTTTGTTAAGATAGACTGGCCAGCATTAGAGGTAGGTTGGCCATTAGAAGGAAGCCTTGACAGGTCCCTTGTTTCAAAGGTATGGCACAAGGTAACCTGTAAGCCAAGGAACCCAGACCAGCTTGCTTTGGATCCCCCGCCCCCAACACACGGTGGTTGAGAGAACAGCAGCATAAGTGGCTGGCAGAGGCAAGGAAAGACCAGCAGAGAGAGAGAAAGGAAAGAGACAGAGAAGAAAACAGGCAGAGAGAGAGAGAGAGGCAAAAGGAAAGTCAAAGAGAGAGAGACACAAAGTCAAAGAGAGAAGAAAAAAAGAACGAGATATACAAGTAGTTAAGAAAAAAAAAAAAGTGTACCCTGTTCCTTTAAAAGCCATCATACCACTTCTAACTTGGACAAAACAAGGTCTTATGAACAGCAAAGATTAATTAAAATCCCAAACGTACAAGGTTTTCAACAAAAGTAAAGTTTGCTCAAAGTTAACAGTATGA
>NW_016824684.1:0-246 GCF_001698545.2 Rhinopithecus bieti | reverse complement strand
ATTACATGATTCTTTTCATGGAGCACTTTGGTAGCACTTTTTTTGGGGAATCAGGGAAGGGTTATTTTAGATTGCATTGAAGTCTATTATGACAATGGAAATATCCTCAGTTAAAAACTAGAAACAAGCTTTCTGAAAAACTTCCTTGTGATGTGTGAATTCATCTCACTTAGTTACACATTTCTTTTCATAGAGCAGTTTGCTAACACTGTTTCCGTGGAATCAGCAATGTGATATTTTGGAGCA
>NW_016824683.1:0-399 GCF_001698545.2 Rhinopithecus bieti | reverse complement strand
ACGCTCCCAAATATCTCTTTGCAGATTCCAGGACAACAGTGCTAAGAAACTGCTCCATGAATAGAAAGATGTAACTTTGTGTGATGAATTCACACATCACAAATAACTTTCTCACAATCCTTCTTTCTAGTTTTTTACTGAGGATATTTCCTTTGTCACAACAGGCTTCAACGTGGTTAAAAATATCCATTCTCAGATACCCCAAAAACAGTGGTACCAACCTGATGCATGAAAACAATGATGTAAACCTGTGAGTTGATTCCACACATCACAAAGCTCTTTCTAGTTTTATCTGGGGAAATTTTCTTTTCACGATATTCCTCAAGGCACTCCCGAGTATGCCATTGCAGATTAAACAAAAAAAGTGTTACTAAACTCCTCAAGGAAAAGAATGGTGTC
>NW_016824682.1:0-1739 GCF_001698545.2 Rhinopithecus bieti | reverse complement strand
AAAAGCTCTTTAGGTCAGGATTGGTGGCTCACACCTGTAATCCCAGCACTTTGGAAGGCCGAGGTGGGCAGAGCATTAGATCAGGAGATCAAGGCCATCCTGGCCAACATGGTGAAACCCCGTCTCTACCAAAAATACAAAAATTAGCTGGGCGTGGTGGTGCGCGCCTGTAGTCCCAGCTACTCAGGAGGCTGACACAGGAGAATCGCTTGAACCCAGGAGACGGAGGTTGCAGTGAGCCGAGATCATGCCACTGCACTCCAGCCTGGGCAACAGAGTAAGACTCTGTCTCAAAACAACAACAACAACAACAACAAAAACTCTTTAAAAACTGTTTTGTGCATAACTATAATAAAGGTATAATTTTCCATTTACTTTAAGGTCTCTTATCTTATTGAGCTGGATGTATACATTAACTGGCTCTTCTTAATTCACAGATTAAGGCCTTTCATGATCTGCCCCTGTTAACTAACCAGCCCCTCTTTCCCCATTTTCCAGGCTCCTTAAGCCTTATTCATCACTATGGCAAACTAATCACATGCTTGTTCTTACCTCCACAAATGTATTTGTACATATGTTCTGTCTACTTTATCCAGCTGATCAACTCTTATTTGCCTTTCAAAATTAAGCTCACATTCCATGAAGCCTTCCCTGTCCCCTGGACCTGGAGTTAATAGTTCCCTTAGCACCTTGGGACACCTTTATTATAGCCCTTGCTGCACGGTGTGGTCATTACTTGTTTACACGTCTGCCTCTACTGTAGACTGAATCCCTTCAGGGCAGGGTTCATGTCTCTATATCCCCAACATCTAACTGTTAGGCACAAAGTAGATGCTCGATATGCACTTGCTGGATGAGTGAATGCGTTCTTACTGAAGCATCTGTGTGCCCCACACCGCAGTGATGCTGAGCAGTATGGAGCTCCCTCTGTTGGAACCTAAAGAAGTTTACTAAAGAAGTGGAGTGGCAACCTAAAACTCAGTCCCAGCTTTAACTTGGCTTATCTTTATATCTAAGTGAAGATCATCTCTAAGACTGGGATATCTACACTGAACAAGGGCTTCCCACCTTCCTCTGTTTTCAGCCTAGGAGCAACCATGAAAGGAAAGGAGCAAATGTAATCTGTATGATAATAGATTCTATTTGAACATGATTAAATTAAAGCTAATGAATAATGTTGATTAAATAATAAACACTAAATACTAATTGTCAAAATGTGTCTCCTACTTTTATTCACTCTTTATAAGTTTTAATTACTAAGTTAATGATCAAGAATGGCACTATGTTGGGCTGAAACCTAGGATTTGGAATACACCCATTCATTCATCTACCAAATAATGTTTAAATTGAATTTAAAAACTGAAGCTGAATAATTATAGAGCACCTGTTATATGTCCAACACTGTGCTGAAAAAAATATATGAAGATGCCATATTTAGCTTCATGGAAGTCACAGCCCGGGTAATAGAACCTTCCATCTGCAAGGCTCTTTGCAAAGCATTTGAATACGTTGTATCATTTAATTCTCACTATTCTATTTTACCCAATTTTCCTCATCTTATTTAGATCTTATTTAGATGAGGAAAATGAGGATGACAAAGATGAAGCAGTTTACCCAGCTACTCAGCTCACTCTGGCTAGAAAATAAATGGAAAAATTAGGGCTCAATTTGGCAGTTCTATCTCTAAATCCAAAGCTTTTCTCATGGGCTCACACAAAGTCAATAATTTTTTTTTTTTT
>NW_016824681.1:0-221 GCF_001698545.2 Rhinopithecus bieti | reverse complement strand
AAGGTTCAACTCTGTTACTTGAGTACACACATCACAAAGAAGTTTCTGAGAATGCTTGTTTCTGGTTTTATGAGAAGATATTTCCTTTTCACCATAGGCCTCAAAGCGCTCGAAATGTCCTCTTCCAGGTAGTGCAGAAAGAGTGTTTCAAACCGGCTCTATGAAAGGAAGTGTTCAACTCCATGAGCTGAATGCAAACATCACTGAGAAGTTTCTGAGAA
>NW_016824680.1:0-308 GCF_001698545.2 Rhinopithecus bieti | reverse complement strand
GATGGATGGGGCTCTGTGGTGAATGGCTGGCCTGTGATGGATGGGTGCTCTGTGGTGAATGGGTGGCCTGTGGTGGATGGGTGTCTGTGGTGAATGGCTGGCCTGTGATGGATGGGGTTCTGTTGTGAATGGGTGTTCTGTGGTGAATGGCTGGCCTGTGATGGATGGGGGCTCTGTGGTGAATGGGTGGCCTGTGGTGAATGGCTGGCCTGTGATGGATGGGGGCTCTGTGGTAAATGGGTGGCCTGTGGTGAATGGCTGGCCTGTGATGGATGGGGGCTCTGTGGTGAATGCGTGGACTGTGGTGG
>NW_016824679.1:0-3446 GCF_001698545.2 Rhinopithecus bieti | reverse complement strand
CACACGTCACAATGCAGTTTCTCAGAACACTTCTTTCCAGTTTTATCTGAGGACATTTCCTTTTCACCACAGCCCTCAATACGCTTTCATATATCACTTTGCAGATTCCACAAAAACAGTGATAACAAACAGCTTCATGTAGAGAAAAGAGTAACATTGTGAGATGAATTCACTTATCCCAAAGAAGCTTCTCAGAAAGCTTCTTTCATGTTTTTCATCGATTATATTCCCTTTATCAGCGTAGATCTCAATGCGATCCATGGTATCCCTTCTCAGCTTCCCCAAAGAGAGTGGTAAGAGCCTGCTCCATGAAATGACAGTGTGACTCTGAGATGAATTCACACATCATGGAGAAGTTTCTCAGAAAGATTCTTTCTCGTTTTTATCTGAGGATATTTCCTTTGTCCTTATACTCTTTAAAGCGATTCAAAATATCAGTTCTCAGATTCCACAAAAACAGGGCTAGCAAACGGCTCCAAGAAATACAGGTGTAACTCAGTCAGTTGAATTCACACATCACAAAGCAATTTCTCAGAAAGCTTCTTTCTAATTTTTCTCTGAGGATATTTCCTTTGTCACCGTAAGCTTCATTGGGCTAAAAAGTATCCCACTGCCGATTTCAAGAAAACTGTGTTAGCAACCTGATCAATGAAGAGAAAAGTGTAACTTTGTGAGTTACATTCACACATCACAGTGCAGTTTCTCAGAACATTACTTTCCAGTTTTTATCTAAGGACATTTCCTTTTTCACTGTAGCCCTCAATGCACTTCCAAATATCACTTTGCAGATTCCACGAGAACAGTGATAGCAAACAGCTTCATGTAGAGAAAGGTGTAACTTTGTGAGATGAATTCACTTATCACAAAGAGGTTTCTCAGAAAGCTTCTTTCATTTTTTTAATTGATTATATTCCCTTTATCAGCGTAGGCCTCAATGCCATCCAAAGTATCCCTTCTCAGCTTCTCCAAAGACAGTAGTAATAGACAGCACCATGAAAGGAAAGTGTAACTCTGTGAGATGCATTCACACATCACAAAGCAGTTTCTCAGACAGCTTCTATCTAGTTTTTATCTGAGTATATTTTCTTTGTCACCGTAAGCTTCATTGCGCTAAAAAATATCCCATTGCAGATGCCAAGAAAACTGTGTTAGCAAACTGATCAATGAAACCAAAAGTGTAACTGTGTGAGTTGTATTCACACGTCACAATGCAGTTTCTCAGAACGCTTCTTTCCAGGTTTTATCTGAGGACATTTCCTTTTTTACTATTGCCCTCAATGTGCTCCCAAGTATCTCTTTGCAGACTCCACCAGAACAGGGTTAGCAAACTGCTTCTTGAAGAGAAAGGTGTAAATCTGTGAGATGAATTCAGGCATCACAAAGAAGTTTCTCAGAAAGCTTCTTTATCATTTTCATCCGAGGATACTTCCTTTCACCGTGTAGTCTTCAAAGCGATCCAAAATATCAGTTCCCAGTTTCCACAAAAACAAGGCTAGCAAACGGCTCCATGAAATACAGGTGTAACTCAGTGAGTTGAATTCACACATCACAAAACAGTTTCTCAGAAAGCTTCTTTCTAGTTTTTCTCTGAGGATATTTCCTTTGTCACTGTAAGCTTCATTGGGGTAAGAAGCATCCCCATGGCAGATTTCAAGAAAACTGTCTTAGCAAACTGATCAAAGAAGAGAAAAGTGTAACTCTCTGAGTTGCATTCACACATCACAATGCCATTTCTCACAACGCTTCTTTCCTGTTTTTATCTGAGGATATTTCCTTTTTCACCATAGCCCTCAATGAGCTCCCAAATATCACTTTGTAGAATCCACGATAACAGTGTTAGCAACCTGCTTCAAGAAGGGAATGGTGAATCTCTGTGTGATGGATTCACACATCAGAAAGCAATTTATCAGAAAGCTTCTTTCTAGTTATTATCTGAGGATATTTCCATTTTCACCATAGGCCTCAATGTGCTCCCAAATATCACTTTGCAGATTCCACGAGATCAGTGTTAGCAAATGGCTTCTTGAAGAGAGAGATGTCACTCTGTGACATGAAATCATACATCACAACGATGTTTCTCACAAAGCTTCTTTCTCGTTTTTATCTGAGGGTATTTCCTTTGCTCGTATAGTCTTAAAAACGATTCGAAATATCAGTTCTCAGACTCCACAAAAACAGGGCTAGCAAACAGCTCCACGAAATACAGGTGTAACTCAGTGAGTTGAATTCACACATCTCAAAGCCGTTTCTCAGAAAGCTTCTTTCTAGTTTTTCTCTGAGGATATTTCCTTTGTCACCGTTAGCGTCATTGCGCTAAGAAGTATCAGTTTGTAGATTTCAAGAAAACTCTGTTAGCAAACTGATCGATGAGGAGAAAAGTGTAACTCTGTGAATTGCAGTCACACGTCACAATGCAGTTTCTCAGAAAGCTTCTGTCCAGTTTTTATGTGTGGTTATTTCCTTTTTCACCATAGCCCTCAATGCGCTTCCAAATATCACTTTGCAGACTCCACGAGAACAGTGTTAGCAAATGGCTTCGTGAAGAGAAAGATGTAATTCTGTGAGATGAATTCACACATCACAACGAAGTTTCTCAGAATGCTTCTCTCTCGTTTTTATCTGAGGATATTTCCTTTGTCCTTATACTCGTCAAAGCGATCCGAAATATCAGTTCACAGATTCCACAAAAACAGGGCAAACAAACGGCTCCACGAAATACAGGTGTAACTCTGTGAGTTCAATTCGCACATCACAAAGCAGTTTCTCAGAAAGCTTCTTTCTAGTTTTTCTCTGAGGATATTTCCTTTATCACCGGAGCCTTCAATGAGCTCCCAAATATCACTTTGTAGATTACACGAAAACGGTGTTAGCAAACTGCTACAAGAAGGGAAAGGTGAATTTCTGTATAATGAATTCAGACATCAGAAAGCAATTTCTCAGAAAGCTTCTTCTACTTATTATCTGAGGATACTTCCTTTTTCACCATAGGCCTCAATGCGCTCCCAAATATCACTTAACAGAGTCCACGATAACAGTGTTAGCAATCTGCTTCATGAAGACTAAGTTGTAACTCTGTGAGATGAATTCACATATCACAAAGTAGTTTCTCAGAAAGCTTCTTTCATGTTTTTAATTCAGGATATTTCCTTTATCAGCGTAGGCCTCAATGCAATCCAAAGTATGCCTTCTCAACTTCCCCAAACACAGTGATAATAGACTACTACATGAAAGGAAAGTATAATTCGGTGAGATGAATTCACACATCACAAAGCAGTTTCTCAGAAAGTTTCTTTTAGTTTTCTCTGAGGATATTTCCTTTGTCACCGTAAGCTTCATTGTGCTAAGAAATATCCCATTGCAGATTTCAAGAAAACTATCTTAGCAACTGATCGATTTAACCAAAAGTGTAACTCTGTGAGTTGCATTCACACGTCACAATGCAGTTT
>NW_016824678.1:0-1170 GCF_001698545.2 Rhinopithecus bieti | reverse complement strand
TCTATCCATCTGACAAAGGGCTAATATCCAGAATCTACAAGGAGCTTACAAGAGAAAACAACCCCATCAAAAGTGGGTGAAGAATATGAATGGGCACTTCTCAAAAGAAGACATTTATGAGGCCAAAAAACATAAAAAAAGCTCATCATCAATGGTCATTAGAGAAATCCAAATCAAAACTACAATGAGATACCATCTTATGCCAGTTACAATGGCGATCATTGAAAAGTCAGGAAACAACAGATGCTAGAGAGTATGTGGAGAAATAGGAACACTTTTACACTGTTGGTGGGAATATAAATTAGTTCAACCATTGTGGAAGACAATGTGGTGATTTCTCAAGGATCTAGAACCAGAAATACCATTTGACCCAGCAATCCCATTACTGGGTATGTACTCAAAGGATTATACATCATTCTACTATAAAGACACATGCACACGTGTGTTTACTGCAGCACTGTTCACAACAGCAAAGACTTGGAACCAAACCAAATGCTCATCAATGATAGACTGGATAAAGAAGTGGCACATACACACCACGGAATACTATGCAGCCATAAAAGTGGATGAGTTCATGTCCTTTGCGGGGACATGCATGAAGCTGGAAACCATCATTCTCAGCAAACTAACACAGGAACAGAAAACCAAACACTGCATGTTTCCACTCATAAATGGGAGTTGAAGAATGAGAACACATGAACACAGGGAGGGGAACATCACACACCGGCACCTGTCAGGGGGTGGGGGGCATGGGGAGGGATAGCATTAGAAGAAATACCTGATGAAGACGACAGGTTGATGGGTGCAGCAAACCACCATGGCACGTGTACACCTTTGTAGGAAACCTGCGCGTTCTGCCCATGTATTCTAGAACTTAAAGTATAATAAAATAAAAAAAAAGTTCTCTAAACATAAAGGAAACTATAAAGAAAGGACTTTTGGAACATCAAATAAAGAAAGACATGGTAAGCAAAAATACAAGTGAAGACAATAGATTTTTCTTCTCCTCTTGAGTTTCCTAAATTATATTTAATGATTGAAGCAAAAATTACAACACTATGTTGTTCTATGTGAATGTAGAGGAGATATTTGAGATAATTATATGATAAATGGGGAGACTAAAGGGGCATAAAGGAAGGTAAAGTTCATACACTTCATTCTGATTGGCAA
>NW_016824677.1:0-1171 GCF_001698545.2 Rhinopithecus bieti | reverse complement strand
GAACATGTGAATTACTTCTAGGATCAGAAGACAAAAAATGATTCTTTAGGTCAAAGAAAATGTGTTATTATATAATAGTAATGTATTCATTGTTACACCAACTTGTAATATGCACTTCTCCTTTTTTTTTTTTTTTTTTTTTTGAGAGAGAGAGAGGGTCTCGCTCTACCATCAAGGCTGGAGTGCAGTGGTGGGATCACAGCTCACTGCAGCCTTGACTTCCTGGGTTCAAGCCATCCTCCCATCTCAGCCTCCTGAGTAGCTGGGACTACAGGTTCGTGCCACTGCACCGGGCTAATTTTGTTTCAATTTGTTTAGAGACAGGGTCTCTCTGTATGGCCTAGGCCGGGGTGCAGTGGTGTGATCATAGCTCACTGCAGCCTCCAGCTCTGGGCTGAAGCAGTCCTCCCACCTCAGCCTCGTGAGTAGCAGGGACTACAGGTGGTGGGTGTGAGGCCCTGTTTCTTATTGGAAGGGCCCCTGCAGGCCAAGATGCTCGGTGCCCTGGGAAGTCATAGCATGACCCTGCCCTTGACCCCTCCCAGCCCTCCTGGGAATTTGTCTCCAGCCACCTCCAGGTCACAGGCTCCCTCCCCATCTCTTCCCCACCCCGGAGCTGTGTTACACAGATCAGTTTAATGTTTCCCACACTAAACAACTGAAACTGAGGGTTTTATCTCCCACTCTCCTTGCTCCCAGTTCCGCATGGCCACTGGCCTGGCCGAGACAGAGCCGCTGGAAGTGCCCGGCCGGACCTCATGCTTGACCTTCAGCATCTTACTTAACCCTCGCAATGCAGGGCGGTGGCCTCCACTAGGTCCTGTTCAGCCACTACTCCTAGAAACGGTCTGGGGGGTGAGGGTGGGGCCCCTGGAGAGCCCGTGGACGTGTGTTTGTGCCATCGCAGTAATACACCCACCCCTTCTGCTTCCACAGAGCCTGGCCGGCTCCTCCCCATTCCAGGGAGAGGCTCCTCCTGCTCCCACTTCCCTCCTTTACATTTGGCTACTACTCTTAGGGGTGGGCCTTTGCTTACTTTGCAGTTTCCTGATTCCTAATGAGACTAAGTATATTTCCTTAGGTTTACCGGCTCCCAATCTCCTCTTCTGGGAATTACCAGTTCCTATTCCTTTGTCCAGTTATCTGCCTTCTTCTTCTTGATTCCTGGGAG
>NW_016824676.1:0-945 GCF_001698545.2 Rhinopithecus bieti | reverse complement strand
AAAAAAAAAAAAAAAAAAAAAAAAAAGAGGAAAGAGCCCCTAGCACAAAGCTGAAAATGCCTACACAGAAGTGGGCGGCCCTGGTGACAGGGGTGCCACCACCACAAATCCCCAAACTTCAAAAAATGACAACCATGGGCCAGTGCTGTGGCTCACACCTATAATCCCAGCACTTTGGGAGGCGGAGGCGGGTGGTTCACCTGAGGTCAGGAGTTCGAGACCAGCTTGGCCAACATGGAGAAACCCCATCTCTACTAAAAATATAAAATTAGCCAGGCGTGGTGGTGTGCACCTGTAATCCCAGGTACTTGGGAGGCTGAGGCAGGAGAATCGCTTGAACCCGGGAGGCAGAGGTTGCAGTGAGCCGAGACTGCGCCACTGCACTCCAGCCTGGGCGACAGCAAAACTCTGTCTGGAAAAAAAAAAACCCGAAACAAACAAACAAAAAAACTTAGGGGAAATAATTTGAGTGCTTTGATTCTGAACACTGAAGTCACTTTGTGCAAAAGAATTTGATGTGAGGATTTAATCCCTATGAACTTTAAAGGAATTTAATTCATGATTTTTTTTTTTTTTTGAGACGGAGTCTCGCTCTGTCACCCAGGCTGGAGTGCAATGGCCGGATCTCAGCTCACTGCAAGCTCCGCCTCCCGGGTTCACGCCATTCTCCTGCCTCAGCCTCCCGAGTAACTGGGACTACAGGCGCCACCACCTCGCCCGGCTAGTTTTTTGTATTTTTTTAGTAGAGACGGGGTTTCACCGTGTTAGCCAGGATGGTCTTGATCTCCTGACCTCGTGATCCGCCCGTCTCGGCCTCCCAAAGTGCTGGGATTACAGGCTTGAGCCACCGCGCCCCGGCCTAATTCATGATTTTTGTTTGTTTGTTTGTTTTTAAACGAAGGAAGACAGGGCTTCACAATCAAATTTGGGACAACTTACATGTTC
>NW_016824675.1:0-1361 GCF_001698545.2 Rhinopithecus bieti | reverse complement strand
AAAAAAAAAAGGAATACTAATATTTATATCTTTTATATCAACTGATAACAATAGAATATATATATATATATATATTTTTTTTTGAGACAGTCTCCTTTTGTTGCTCAGGCTGGAATGCACTGGCACATCTTGGCTCACCACAACCTTCACCTCCCGGGGTCAAGCGATTCTCTTCCCTCAGCCACCAGAGTAGCCGGGACTACAGGCATGCGCCGCTATGCCCTGCTAATTTTTGTATTTTTAATAGAGACCAGGTCTCACTATGTTGGCCAGGCTGGTCTTGAACTCCTGACCTCATGATCCGCTCGCCTCGACCTCTCAAAGTGCTGGGATTACATTATTTTCACCAGAAATAGAATACACACGGGAAGAAGAAACACTGGGCCACATAATAAATAACAAAAAATATGGATGAATTGAAACTATGCAAAGTGTTTTCTCTGACCATAATATATTTCAACTGGAAACCAATGACAAAAACACTTATGAAAATTCCATAGATATTTTAAGATTAAAGTGCTCACTTCTAAACAAGTTATTCATCAAATGGCAAAATAAACAGAGAACTTACAAATACTTTGAAATGATTTATACTAAAAATTCAGCACATCAACATGTTAGATTTTATATCTTGCAGTGTTTATGTTAGGAAACAAAAAGCAATAATATAGAGTGTTCCAATTTAAGAAGCTCAAAACAAAAGCAAGTCTAACTAAAATTAGAAAGAAAAAATATATCATAAAAGCAAGAACAGAGACTAAAGAAATCAAAAGCAGACAAGGCAATTATGAAATCAATACTTAGTTCTTTGAAATAATCAATGAATTTGGCAAACTTCTAACCAGACTAAGAAGCACAGAGAAAATATACAAAGTGCCAATATCAGCAATATAAGATAGGAGATCCCAACAGATCCCATGAACATTAAAAGATAATAAAGAGTATACTAGGAATAAGTTTGCAACAATAAATATGAAGGCTTTGATGAAAAAAAATGCATTCCAGGAAAGACATACATTACCTAATTAGAACAAAATGAAATAAAAAACCTGAACATGAAACCCTTCCTAATTCATTCTATAAAGTCAACATTCACCTGGTACCAAAAATAGACTAATATATTACAAGAAGTAAGTAAAATCATAGACTTATACAAAGCATGAAATGCATGTGAAAGTCCTTAACAAAATATTTCTATATAGAATCAGGTAATAGAAAAAGATAACACATAATAACCAATGTTGTGTTGTCTCAGGAATACAATATTGGTTACCAACTGAAAATCAATCATAGTAATTTATCATATTAACAGTATAGTGAATAAATCACACGATTTAGTATATTTATATGTGAGCACATAA
>NW_016824674.1:0-710 GCF_001698545.2 Rhinopithecus bieti | reverse complement strand
CACACACACACACACACACACGCACTGCAGTAATCACCATGTACAGTATTCCCCTGTGACAGAGAGTTAGTTGGCTTTTAGGTTGAAAATAAGCTTGATTCTTTCAGAGAATATTATTGATTCTCTGAAACAAGAAACATTGTCAGACTGCTTTGCCAAAAAGAGATTCAGACAATTTATTTTTTATTTTATTTTATTTTATTTTAAGACAAGGTCTTGCTCTGTTGCCCAGGCTGAATGCAGCAACGCAATCATGGCTCACTGCAGCCTCGACCTCCTGGGCTCAAGTGATTCTCCTGCCTTAGACTCCCAAGTAGCTGGGACCACAGGCATGCACCACCACACTTGGCTTATTTTTTATTTTTTGAGGAGATAGCGCCTCACTATGTTGCCCGGGCTGGTCTCGAACTATTGGGCTGAAGCAATGCTCCCATCTCAACCTCCCAAAGTGCTGGGATTACTGGGATTATAGGTGTGAGCCATAGCACCCGGCCTCAGACACATATGATGAAATCTCCAAGGTGACTCAAGAACGTGAGCTTGGCCGGGTGTGGTGGCTCACACCTCTAATCCTCAGCACTTTGGGAGGCCAAGGTGGGGGGGTCACTTGAGGTCAGGAGTTCGAGACCAGCCTGACCAACAAGGTAAAACTCCATCTCTACTAAAAATACAAAAATTAGCCAGGCGTGGTGGTGTGCACCTGCAATCTT
>NW_016824672.1:0-710 GCF_001698545.2 Rhinopithecus bieti | reverse complement strand
ATTCATTTTCCTTTGGGTATATCCTCAGTAATGGAACTGTTGGGTCAAAAGATAGTTCTATTTGTATTTCTTTGAGAATGAAAGCAGTTTTAGAAACTGCTGCAGGCAACTGGAAGGAATAAAAGCAGTTCAACAGCCACTTGCTGGTGCTGCACACCTGTAGTCCCAGGTACTCCGGAGGCTGAGAGGTGGGAGGGTTGCTTAAGCCTGGGAGGTTGAGGCTGCAGTGAGCCATGATCACGCCACTGCACTCCAGGTGGGGGGACAGAGGGAAACCCTGTCTCAAAAACAAACAAACAAACAAAAAACCTCTATTCAGTTCCCAGGTAAAGGAAGATTTCCAAATACTGGAGGATAATGACCTTTCAGGGGACAGTCGTCCTTACTGTTTTCTCCCTGGAATTTGTTCATATTCACACTCTTCATCCATTTTCAGAGGACAGCTGACATCAAAAAGGAAAGTTTGTTTCTGCCTTCTCTCAGTTCATAGTCCTCATAGAGTGGGTCTTGACCCATGCCACACATTGCCCGCTCCCAAAAGCAAGATTTACAAAACAACTTGGGCAGTGGGATATGGGCAGAAGGTGGAGAAGGGATTAGTAGGAGGGATAAAGTCAGCAAGTGCCTTGAGGACTGCACTCCTATCATGTTGGTATCACCTGGCACTTTTATAAGCTCAGGATCAGCCAGTCTCCTGAACCCACTCAGGG
>NW_016824671.1:0-1738 GCF_001698545.2 Rhinopithecus bieti | reverse complement strand
GGAGGTTGGTTTTATAGACAGAGAAAAATTGAAGAAAGCAGAACGAAAGGACAAAAAGCAGACTCCTTGTTTCAAAGTTACTTTCCTTGTAAGACAGCAGGGAAATAATAATAAATAATTGATTGGTTAACATCAGGTTACTTTTTGTTGTAAGGCAGAGGGAACTTCATTATTATGCCAATTGAAGCTGGCCTGAGGTGACATAGGACCTCAGCATGGGTGACCCCATTTTGACTTTTAGTCTAGTCTGTCAGGGCCTGGTGAAGGAGCTTAGTCTAAAACAGTGGGCTCCTGCAATTTTCATTTAACAGTATGCATAAGCAAGGCCCCATCTTACCAATGAAGGTATCAAACCATATTCATTATAGGGCTCAATTCAAGTGTATTCACTTTGTGTCTCCAACATACACACACACACACACACACACACACAAAGTATGCTTTTTCAAACAATACACTCCCACAGATTCCCCCCAAGAATCCAATATGGCTCTCATCCCTGAAGGGTGGATCCCTTAATTGAGGATCACTGGCTTATAAAATCTCCAAAGAAGAGCACAGTTTAAAGATGGAAAGACTTTATTCCATGAATAACCTGGTATTCCTCCTCTCTCCCGCAGTCACTCACAGATGTCGTGCTTAGTAGTTTTCTCTTGTGCTGTGTGAGTTCCTTTCAGGATGTTTTCAAACCGCTCTGGCCTCCTGGTTAGGTGGCACTCAGGAGAACATCATTAGGTTCAAACCCAGTTTCTCACTGGCAATATACCTAATCTTACCATTAACAGCTTGCTAAGGACTTCCAAAACCGATACTATGCATCTGTTTGTGGGATGAATTGGGATCTGCTTTTCTCTGCTACTGACTGTGAATTTCAGGAGTGTTGGAAAGGACTATACTTGCGATTTGGGCCTAGCTGTTTACAGGGAGCCTGAGGGAAGCTCTCATTTGTGTTTAGACAAGGTTGGTGACATCAGGTTTCATCAAGCCCTCATATCTATGCACTACATAGAAAGCCTTTAAAAACTCATGAAAGTCAATGCTTCCATCTTTGTTCAAGTCCATTACGTTGGCAAGCTTATTGACTTGGGAATCATCAATAAGAACATTGTAGTGAGAACTAAAAAGTTTCCACATGGCACGAAATTCTTCCATGGAGATCAGGCCTAAAAGAATATAGGAGAAGGTTGTGAGTGTTCATTTTAAGACCCACCTAAGGCAAGGGTTGGGGAAGCCACACTGATTAAATAGTCCCAATTAGAAACTCACTAAAATGCCTGACCATGAAGATACTGAAGGATATGGAAGAGTAAGATCATAAATGTAAGAAACAATATGTCACTTTCAACTACCAAGGGATCCTGAACTTATTGTAAAGCCAGAATGAGCAAACAGTGAAGAAATGGGGACGGGGTTGTGGACTATGGGACTAAATGTAGTATAGAAGTTACAAGACCTAAAATAGAAAGGTGAGGTGCATGGAAGGAGGGCAGAGAGGAGGGTGACATCAAAGCAGAGGGAGAAGATACCCTGGGAGTCAATAAGAGGATTACAAACAATGGTGCTGCCTTTTTCATAGGCGATAATTTACTTTAATGTGTTGATCATTGATTTTTCTTGGTGTTCAAAGGTCTCTGCAGTAGGGGATTATCTGATGAGTTTTAAAATTTGAAAATAAATAATTGCTTTGGGAGGCCAAGACGGGCGGATCACAAGGTCAGGAGATTGAGACCATCCTGGC
>NW_016824670.1:0-1919 GCF_001698545.2 Rhinopithecus bieti | reverse complement strand
TTTTTTTTTTTTTTTGAAACACAGTCTCACTCCGTCACCCAGGCTGGAGTGCAGTGGCCAATCCTGGGTCACTGCAGCCTCCACCTCCTGGGCTCAAGCGATTCTCGTACCTCAGCTTCCTGAGTAGCTGAGATTATAGGCACGTGCCACGACGCCCGGCTAATTTTTATATTATTAGTAGAGATGGGGTTCCAGCATGTTGGCCAGCCTGGTCTCAAACTCCTGACCTCAAGCGATCTGCCTGCTTTGGCCTCCCAAAGTGCTGGGATTACAGGTGTGAACCACCACGCCTGCTGTACAAATTAAAAAAAAAAAAATACAAACACACTTCCTTGGTAGTCCTGAGTGACTTCCTTTATGTGACAGTTATGAGGAAGACCTGAAATTATAGTGGTTTGGTTAAACTAATTGAATGAAGACCACTGATAATCATCAAACTTGTTATAAAATAATTCCTATCCCTATAAAATAATTTGAATTAAAAGTTTACTTGCCAAATATTTTCCTTTTTCTGGCCTTCTGAGGATGCTGTGGAAAAATAATTGCCTCACCAAGAGCAGGTTGTAAATAATCAGTAGAAAAATAGAAGTTCTGCATTGGGTTTGGTTGTTGGTATCTATTTTTAGCCTTGGAGATCAAATAGCTAAGTCAAAGATCAAAGTGGTATGTATAATTGTTGTAATTCTTAGGAGGATCAGGTCTCATATTCAGTGGTTTGAATATATGTCTGTTAAAACATCAAGAAGTACCAAATATTGTAATCAGTCTGTGAGGCTTTGTGAAAATGACAGTGCACAGAAAGCTTATGACCTACAATGTATGTTGAAAGAGGTGAAGTAAAATGGTTTTTCATCATAAATTGTCGTATTATAAAGTGTAATTAACTACATGATGGTTTCTTCTCAGCAGATATTGATTTTAGCTCACTCTTTATCATATTCTATTTTTTTCTGTCTTCTTTCTACTTTTCATTTTTCATGATATTTCTCTATTTTCAGTTATCTTGAGAAGTCCGCACATCATATATTTGGTTCACTGTAGTTTTTTGTTTTCTCAGAGGGATGTCTAAATACATTGGATTTATCTGCTCTATAAACTTTGTTATTCTTACATCAATAAAGTATTACTGGCTATAGGCTATACTCATTTGTGTAATTTTAATTCATTTTACTTTATTTTCTCCCAGATTCGCCTGAGTGATCTTATAGCAGCCAGAATCTTAAGGTATACAGATTTTGATACTTTAATATACACCTGTGCTCCTGAATTTGACTTCATGGAAAAAGCGGTATGAATGTTTCTTTTCTCCTTCTCTACTAATAGGAGTTTTTGCTCTAGTTTTAATCTGAAACTCAAAATTTTTACTCAGAAACAGTCAACTTATTTTATATATATTTTTTTTTTACTGTAACTTTTGCTAATCTACCTTCCTCACTTGTTTTTTTGTCTGTTAAAAAAAAAAGGTAGCCTCTATCTTATAGAGTTATTGATGATGGTTAAATGAGATAATCTGAGAGAGTGTTTAACATACAATATGACCCATAATAATTACTATTATTACAAATCAATTACTTTCAATAATCTAGGCCAATAGGAAATATGGGACCATTCAGGAAAAGTCTCAATTCTTGTTTCTGTTTTAAGAAATTCAGTTTTATTACAGTTAACACCCCAAATATTATAACATTTTTAACAAGGTGTTACCAAGAAAGGTATGCTACTGATGAGTTTTAATGAACATATAAAAATTCATTTTAAATTATACAAATGCAAGGTATTCTTTTTAAAAAGTTCATGTTATAAAGCTTTAAAATATAGGCTGGACGTGGTGGTTCATCCCTGTAATCCCAGCACTTTGGGAGGCCAAGGCGGTTGGATCACTTGAGGTCAGGCGTTTGGGACCAGCCTGGCCAACATGG
>NW_016824669.1:0-1272 GCF_001698545.2 Rhinopithecus bieti | reverse complement strand
AAGCACTTTGGTAACACTTTTTTTGGAATATGGAAAGGGATATTCGAGAGCGGATAGAGGCCAATGTTAAAAAATTAAATATCCTCAGTTTGAAACTGGAAAGAAATTTTCTGATAACTCCTTTGTAATGCATGTATTCATCTCATAGTGGTTACGTTTTCTGTTGGGAGATCAGTTTGCCATCACTGTTTTTGTGGTGCCTGAGAAGGGATATTTGTGAGCTCATGGAAACCAATAGTGGAAAAGGAAATATCCTGAGATAAAAACTAGAAAGAATCATTCTGAGAAATTTCTTTGTGATGGGTGAATTCACCACTCAGAGTTCCAACTTTGTTTTCTTTGAGCAGTTTGGCAGTACGGTTTTTATGGAATCTGAAAAGGGATATACGGGAGCTCCTAGAGCCTACGGTGAAAAAGGAAATAACATCAGATACAAAGTAGAGAGAAGCTTTAGAGAAATGGTTTTGTGACACATGTACTCATCTCATAGAGTTTAACCTTTTTGCTGATTGAGCAGTTCGGCATCACTGTTTTGTGGTAGCTGAGAAGAGTTATTTGGGGGCACATTGAAGCCAATGGTGAAAAAGGAAATATCCTCAGATTTAACCTAGCAAGAAACTTTCTGAGAAATTCTTTTGTGATGTGTGCATTCATCTCATAGGGCTAAACATTTCTGTTGAGGGAGTACTTTCCCATCACTGCTTTTGTGGTGTCTGTGAATTGATATTTGAGAGTGCATTGGAGCCTATGGTGGAAAAGGAAATATTCTCAGATAAAAACTAGAAAGAAGATTTCTGAGAAACTATTTTGGATGGATGAATTCATCTCACAAAGACACACAGGTGTTGTCATTTAGCAGTTTGATAACACTATTTTCGTGGAATCTGCAATAGGATATTTGGGATTGAATTGAAGCCTATGGTGACAAAGGAAGTATCCTCAGGCAAAAAACCAAAGGAAGCTTTCTGAGAAACTGCTTTGTGTTGTGTCAATTCATCTCACGGAGTTATATTGCTCTTTTCCTTGAGCAGCATGCGAACACTGTTTTCTGGGAATCTCCAATAGATTATTTTGGAGCACATTGAAGCTTATGGAGACAAAAGAAATATCCTCAGATAAAACTGGAAAGAAGCTTTCTGAGAAATTACTTTGTGATTTGTGAATTCATCCCACAGAGTTACATGATCCTTTTTATAGACCAGTGTGGTAGCACTGTTTTAGGGGAAACTGAGAAGGGATATTTTGGATCACACTGAAGCCTATGGTGACGAA
>NW_016824668.1:0-1363 GCF_001698545.2 Rhinopithecus bieti | reverse complement strand
TTTTTGAGACGGAGTGTTGCTCTGTCACCCAAGCTGGAGTACAGTGGCGCCGTCGCAGAGTAGCTGGGACTACAGGCGCCCGCCACCTCGCCAGGCTAATTTTTGGTATTTTTAGTAGATACAGAGTTTCATCGTGTTAGGCAGGATGGTCTCAATCTCCTGACCTCGTGATCTGCCCACCTCAGCCCCTCAAAGTGCTGGGATTACAGGCATGAGCCACAGGCGTCTGGCCCTGGTGTATTCTTTTTTTTTTTGGAAGGCCCTGGTGTATTCTTAAAATATTTTGGGGAACTGGTATTACACAGACGTATATGTAGGACTGACAAGTAACATTGAGTATCAGGAGATACTAAAACATGTTTAGAGAAAGTTGGAACATTTCTATTACCTGGTCTTACTTTTACTGAGGAAACAGAGAGAGAGAGAGAGAGGGAGAAGAAGAGGGAGAAGAAGAGGAAGAAGAAGGAGGAGGAGGAGGAGGAGGAGGAGGAGGAGGGGGAGGAGGAAAGAAAGAAGGAAAGAAGGAAAGAAAGAAGGGAGGGAGGTAGGGAGGGAGGAAGGAGAGAAGAGAGCAAGCTTCAGTTTTTCTGATTGCAAAAGCAATATATGCTTATTATTGAATACTTCAAATATACAGATGAATAATCAAGAACACAAAAGTTAATGAAAACGTAAGTTCATGAGAGATAACCGCTGTTAATATATTAGAAATATTCTCCTCTATTATTTTTGAAACACATATTCATATTTAATATATTTCAGATATAACATTTGAGATGTACTATGTATTGAGATTTTAGACCTTAATTTTTATTAAGCAATTTTATTGATATAATTTATACAGCATAATACCCACACATCATAAATGTACAATTTAATTATTTTTATGAGTGTTTGTTTAAACGTGTTCACCACAATCTAGTTTGGGAATATTTCCATCCTCTACGTGTAATTTACTGTTCATTCGCAACCACGTTCAACTGCAGGTAACCACCAATGTGCTTTTAGTCTTTAAAAAATTTGACTTTTTGGACATTTTAGATAAGTGAAGTTGTACAATGTGTGGTCTTTTGTGTTTGACTTCATTTACTTAGTGTATATTTTTGAGGATCATCCAAGTTGTAGCCTGGATCAATAGTTGTTCTTTTTCTTTTTTTGTCTTTTTGAGACAAGGTCTCACTCTTGTCACTCAGCCTGGAATGCAGTGGTGCAATCGGGGTTTATGGCAGCTTTGACCTCCTGGTTCAAGTCATCCTCCCACTTCAGTCTCCCAAGTAGCTGCAACTACAGGTTAGCCACCACATCTGGCTAATTTTTATATTTTATTTTATTTTATTGTTTTATTTTATTTTATTTTATTTTT
>NW_016824667.1:0-1261 GCF_001698545.2 Rhinopithecus bieti | reverse complement strand
ATACATCTGTTTCATTCTTTTCTTCTATCAATCAGAATCCTTGGTTGCACAGAAACTAACTCTGACTGATGTTAACAGAAAAGGAATTTGTTGAAAGGGTATCAGAAGACTCACAAGCTCCAGGAAGCTCAGGGAGCAAGATAAAAACAAGCAGGAACAAGGAGAGGCTAGACAGCCAGAACCGCAGCCAAAATCCCACGACAGACCAAACCTGGTGAGGATACCACTGTTGCTGCCACTAAGAACCAAACATCCCAGCTTGTACCCGCTCCACTGCTGACACCAGGCACAGGGTCCTGCTAAGGCATTGCTGCTGGGATACAATCTCCACTACGCCTGTGTCGTGTTTGTAAGCTTTTGCTATCGATATTTTCATATATACACACACACAAATAGCACAGTATAATGCCAACTTAAATAATTATCAGCTCACGGTCAATTTTGTTTCATTTGTCTCCCTACCCACTTGTCCCCACCCCCACAATATTTTGAAGCAAATACCATTTATCCTATAATTTTATCCATAACAATTTCAACATGTATGTCTAGAAGGGTGTTTCTGAATCTTGGCACTACTAACATCTTGGACCAGATAATTCTTTGTTGTCGGGGGCTACCCTGTGCATTGTAGAACGTGAAGCAGCATCCCTGGTCTCTACCCACCAGATGCTGGTAGCACCCTCCTCACTCTCAGTTGTGACAACCAAAACTACATCTAGATGCTGCCAAATGTCTCCTAGGGAGAAACATTGTCCCTGATTAAGAACTCTGGGAGGCCAAGGTGGGAAGTTGCTTGAGCCCAGGAGTTTAAGAACAGCCTGGGCAACATGGTGAAACCCTTTCTCTACAAAAAAGTAGCCTGGTGTGGTGGCATGCCAGCAGTCCCAGCTACCAGGAAGGCTGAGATGGGAGGATCGCCTGAGCCCAGGAGGTTGAGGCTTCACTGAGCCATGGCCATGATCACACCACTGCACTCCAGCCTGGGGGACAGAGTGAGACCCTGCCTCAATAAACAAAAAAGATAAATGTATCAACATAAAAACACATAGACGGCTAGATAGTGGATAATCACAAAACTATCATCACACTTTAAAAATAATTCCTCAAAACTATGAAATGCTGAGTTGGTGTTGAAATTTTCCGGATTATCTCAAGGTATTTCTCTCATATTTATTTGTTAGATTCTAGGTGAAAATAACAACCATACCTTGCCATTGGTTGATATGTCTCATGTCTCTTTTAATAAGAAGGAAGAAAGGAA
>NW_016824666.1:0-701 GCF_001698545.2 Rhinopithecus bieti | reverse complement strand
ATATCCTCTGATAAAACTAGAAAGAAGCTTTGTGATAAAGTTATTTGTGATGTGTGAATTCATCTCACAGAGTTACACCTCTCTTTTCTTGGAAGAGTTTGCTATCACTGTATTCCTGGAATCTGCAAAGGGATATTTTGGAATGCATTGAGCCTATAGTGAAAAAGGAAATATCCTCAGATAAAAACTAGAAAGAAGCTTTCTCAGAAACTGATTTGTGATATGTGAATTCAACTCACAGTGTTAGATTGTAACTATCATTGAGCAGTTTGGCTAACACTCTTTTCTTGGAATCTGCAATGGGATATTTCAGAGATCATTGAAGCTTACTGTGAAAAAGGAAATATCCTCAGACAAAAACTAGAAAGAAGGTTTCTGAGAAACTGCTTTTTGATTCTTGAATTCACTTCATAGAGTTACGTGATTCCTTTCAAGGAACACTATTGTAGCATTGTTTGTGGGGAATCTCAGAAGGGATAATTTTGATTGCATTGAAGCCTATGGAGACAAAAGATATACCCTCAGATAAAAAGCAGAAATCAGCTTTCTGAAAAGGTTCTTTATGATGTATGTATTCATCTCACCGTGTAACACTTTCATTCATGGAGCAGATTGCTACCACTGTTTTCGTGGAAGCTGCAAAAGGATATTTGTGAGCACTTTGAGGCCTATAGTGAAAAGGAAATATCATCAGATAAAAT
>NW_016824665.1:0-310 GCF_001698545.2 Rhinopithecus bieti | reverse complement strand
TTTTGAGACGGAGTCTCGCTCTGTCGCCCAGGCTGGGGTGCAGTGGCCGGATCTCAGCTCACTACAAGCTCCGCCTCCCGGGTTCACGCCATTCTCCTGCCTCAGCCTCCCGAGTAGCTGGGACTACAGGTGCCCGCCACCTCACCCGGCTAGTTTTGGTATTTTTTAGTAGAGACGGGGTTTCACCGTGTTAGCCAGGATGGTCTCGATCTCCTGACCTCTGATCCGCCCGTCTCGGCCTCCCAAAGTGCTAGGATTACAGGCTTGAGCCACCGCGTCCGGCCTAAAATCTTTATTTTTACATATAAAA
>NW_016824663.1:0-245 GCF_001698545.2 Rhinopithecus bieti | reverse complement strand
ATTTGGGAGTGCATTGAGGCCTATAGTGAAAAAGGAAATATCCTAAGATAAAAACTAGAAAGAAACTTTCTGAGAAACTACTTTGTGATATGTGAATTCATCTCAGAGAATTACAGGGTTCTTTTCACTGAGCAGTTTGATAACACTGTTTTCTTTTGATCTGCAATAGGATATTTGGGAGCACATTGAGGCCTATGGTGAAAAAGGAAATATGCTGAGTTAAAACTTGAAACAATCTTTCTGAG
>NW_016824662.1:0-1273 GCF_001698545.2 Rhinopithecus bieti | reverse complement strand
CGGCGGCGGCGGCCGCCGCCGGGAGCGCCGGGGGGGGGCCGCGCCCAGTGATTGGCTCCTCACCAGCTCACCTCTCGCCGCATATGTTTGGAGGTACGGACCCCTCTCCGCGCGCCCGCGCTCCGTCCTCCTGCGGCTGCACGTGGGTCGTGGCCCCCGGCTATTTTTACCCTTCTTCTTTTCTCCTTCGCCCGGGGCCCGGGGGCTGCTTCCCGGCCCAGCCCTCGCCGGTCTCCGTCCTGGGAAGAAACCCCTGGCACTTAACTCCTGCGGTGCAGCTACCGCGTAGACGCGTGGTTTTGTTTTTAAACATCGTGAGCACCCTCACCTCAGCGGCTCCCTGGGAGAGAAAGTCTGTTTTCCAGAGAGATGACTGGAGCAAATGTTTTACAACAAACCGAGGAAACAGCCCTTGTGATTGTGGCTTTTAGTACCAGGAAATCAGGAGGAGACCCGTTGCTAAATGTAGTTCTATCTGAGGACTCAGTGGGGAACAGTTTTTAAAGGCCAAAAGTCGAAGGGTCTCAAATGAACGCTGAGTTACCATCTTTGGACCGACCTTTAATATAAAGCTGTAATCCTTAAATCTGTGTCAGTCCCACTTACTGTGTCACTTTAATTGGAGGAAAGCGTTAATGAAAAGTTTGTTTTTAAACCCCACTAAACCGCTACTTAAGATCACAGTTGCGGTGGCTCAAGCCTGTAATCCCAGCAGTTTGGGAGGCCGAGACGGGCGGATCACGAGGTCAGGAGATCGAGACCATCCTGGCTAACATGGTGAAACCCCGTCTCTACTAAAAAAATTCAAAAAACTAGCCGGGCGAGGTGGCGGGCGCCTGTAGTCCCAGCTACTCGGGAGGCTGAGGCAGGAGAATGGCGTAAACCCAGGAGGCGGAGCTTGTAGTGAGCTGAGATCTGGCCACTGCACTCCAGCCTGGGCGACAGAGCGAGACTCCGTCTCAAAAAAAAAAAAAAAAAAAAAAGATCACAGTTAATGTCAGTCCTGCTTAATTTGGAAAGCGTTTAAAAAATGGAAAAGTTTCCTAAGGAAGTAAAAATTTTGCAACTCTGCCTACAAGGTACAGTAATTGGCTAGGTTCTTTTGAAGAGCAGTGTTGACTAGAGTTAAGGAAAAGTCAGTTGTGGAAAATGGACATTTTTAATAGCAAAATGATGTGCTTTACTATAGAAACAGGAGGAAGGGTGCGTTGTCCTGGGAAAAGTGAATTCTACTTCTTCAGTTATGTTTTATGCTGATCTACTTTATTGCAAA